>NW_027116544.1:927592-929866 GCF_000696795.3 Halyomorpha halys | reverse complement strand
TATTTACAACTGTATAAATATATATACACCAGATAAATTTGCTGTAAGCGATATAATGACATGATACAAACATGTGGAGAATCTACCTATTAAAAGAACTCCAAAAACATTTTTAGAGGAGAAGATCTCGAGACCATCTTCTTTTCAAACGCCTAGGAGGATTATTAGGTAATGAAGGAGAAGCCAGGCTAGAAACGAGTTGGTTAGGGTGGTTGAGAAGTTTATCATGGAAGGATTGGTATCTGGTTTTGGCCAAATCGGCAACATATGGGACATTTTCCCATCTATTTTCATGGATGATTTATATTAGATTACGGAAAACGCCTAGGTTGATGGGCTACGGAGGGTATTTCCCGTACTTCGGCGTTCAACAAATTCAAGACATGTAAAAGGGTTTTTTTTATCGTATGGTTTTTCTACTGAAATGATTACTAAATTTATACACAAAAAAAATTATTTTTCCACTGAAATCTACATCTATATATTTTATTTTATATCTCACTTTCTAAAAGCAAAACTTTTTCGAAAATCAATATGTTTCAAAATATCTATTATAATGTGAGATTTGAGGACTTGCGAAGGAACCCAATCGAACCCACGAACCCACTATGTGCACTAAATGAAAATCGGAGCATTTTTCCTTCTGAAATGTTGAGCTCAAATTAACCCATAATTTTGAAATAACCCATATACAATTTGCCCTTTCTACGCCTTATTCTTTGAAAACAGCCTGCTTTACACTGAATTAACCGGTGTAGTATAACCACAATAATTGAAGGCGTCTCTACTTCCAACGGGTATTTTACTTCATATTTTTGAATTAGCGATTCTGAAGATAAATAAAACTTAGGTGTTCGTAAAATCTTTAACTTTTATGATTTTATCAGCTCGAATCCCATTTCTACTATCCAGGATTCAATTATTTAAGGCAACATAGAACTTCAGGAAATTTCAGCCGCGTCACTGATACTGAAGCTGGTGCAAGTTGTTGACGCTGTTGACTTGAATGTTCAAACTACCCATGCCCATCGCTACAATATACATACATGTCACAGGTCTCGTGGTCACTGTCATTTCGTTCTTTCTTGAGGATTATATGGATAAGGGTTACTCGATAGCGATTTTGCCTAAGTATTATAACCGTTGCGAACATTTTCGCAGAATTTCGAAACACTGCAAATAACTTAATAAAAAAAAACTAAAGTATCTCACTCGGGAGGTAAGATTGTACGGTTGAAACAGTGTTAAGCAAAGAGGAATTGCATTGCAATTTAATTTGGTACAAAATAATTGTAATTTTAGACCATTATTACAGTTACATTGGTCCATCAAATAATTGAAATTACAAATCAAAAATGTTGTTTCATTTCCTATTTTCAGATTACAATAAATGGAAAGTATTGGAGGACTTGATAGCTGAGATCTAGAGCCACTTAGTTTAGGTTTCGGTTCGAATCCCATGACGTCCTCCCCCTCAGTATCCTTTGATAATTGGCCTCGAGATCTTCTCCTCTAGAAATTGTATTCGAGTTCTATCACTGGGTAAATTTTCCAAATCCCTGTATCATGTCATTGTATACCTAAAACCAAATTTACTTGTTTTATATATTTAATAAATTTTCTAAGGTTTAAAAATACAAAAATCACTTTGATATAATCCATACGGGATCAGTTTAATTTTTTTATATATACCTAACTGATTACGTATTTTACTATCTTTCTCTGTCCCTCCTACAGACTGTTCCAGCTGACTAACAGAAGCTGGGACAATATCCTGTTTAAGATTGCTTACTTCCTTCCAACCTGGATGATGTTCAGTTCTATAATGGTCTTCAGTTCCTTGTGTAACCTAATCGGAGACAGCTTTGTGCTTACCAGCAATGCTCTGTTACAACGCTGTCGAGGGACTGCTGAGTTAGAATTCCTACTCCAGACTCACTACGTTCTCACAACCGCTGCGGAGTCGGTAAGTGTCTGCTTCGGTATCCAGAACCTTCTATTCTTCACGTCTACCTTCTTCATTTTTACTTCAAGAGTTTACATCGTGCTTAGTGGTGGAAGCATATTTTCTGTCCTGGTGGCTGTATTTTTTTACCCTTCCATGTGTTGGAACATAGTTTACATCTGTAATGAAACGAAACGAAAGGTAGGCACAATTTCCAAATTCCATATCTAAATATTTTTTACTATTACCAAGCTATAATGTTGAATGCCATATAACGGACATAATAAAGCTGTCCAATTACATATATTTACTAAAAAAATAAAATTATA
>NW_027116544.1:921446-924502 GCF_000696795.3 Halyomorpha halys | reverse complement strand
TGGGGTAGATATTTGAGTACTCAGAACCACTGCGAACTCGAAAGGAACGATCTGAGAGGTAGGAGCGGAGGGTAAGGTATAAGGTTTGGGGTAATATGGATTTGAGCTTGAAAAGCAATCCGGAATGCCATACCCGGTCAAAAGCTAATTAATTAAAATTATAAACAAGTTCGAATTAGTTAATTGTGAGTAGCGTTGGTGATAAGCATTATAAGTGTTGATAATGTGTAATTGTTACTTAGACATAAATTACTATGTGTATAATTAATTTAGTTACAATTGTCAACAAAAATTGACATACATGAAATATTTTAACTACTTAAGACCCTAATCTCTGGTAATAATGTATATTACACGTAATCAACTTATTTATCATTAGTGATCGAATTTTCATACAGTGAAAAACCCAAAATAGTACAGAAAAACTCAAATTTGTATAAAACACACAAATCCGAAAATAATCAACTTTATTGTTTAATTTGTAATATTAATACATGGTAAGCTTACCTAACCTTGTTTGAATCAACCTAAACTCACTAAATACTCTCTACACTGTTTCACGCTCAGATTTAAAAAAAGGTATTCCCATTAAATAAAATACATATTTATCTATGCAAAATATAATATTTTATGAATTGTAAAAATAGAGTAAAGTTTAAAATTCAACTTGAAAGTCTAGAGAGAGAAATGCTTTATTCAGCCATGCTGTCCAAACACATTAAGTCGCTACAATACACACCATACTAATCAATCCATGATCGAACATATATACAATTGCATATATTCGCATGATAGTTATAACAACAATTTGTTTTTCCCTACCTTTTCCTTGTACAATCAATACTCGTCTACACACTAAATACAAATATTTTATTATTTCAATTTAACAATTTTATTACATTTGACAATTTTATTTCATTCAATTGACAATTTTATTCTCCCTGTTTCACTATCTCAGTACCTCTGGTTTCCTGTGATCGCTACCCACGTTCGTTCCGATAAACAAATTTGTCATTTGACAGCAATGTAAAGTCAAACCAAATACATAATAGTCACTGCAGTAGATCAACTTACAAAAATAAGCAAATAAATAAATATATAGATTTCGGAAAAAAAAAATATTAGTTAAAAGAAATAGTTCAATGAATAGATAAGTTAAAATAAATAATTTAATGAATAAATAAGTTAAGGGAATACATAAGTTAAAACACAAATTTACAGGTCAAAAATTAAAAACTAAAAAATACAAACTACATAAAATACAAATTTCTATGATTCGTAAGAGCTAATAAGAGAAACAGAAATGGGTAAAATAAAAAATTGTCAATAATAAATCGAGTGAAATAATTCTTGAAAATTTATTGTTTATTAAATATTCCTTCCTGAACGTCGGGATCGGCCTCGTAAAGAAATAAAGTGTAAGGTAAAAATAAAATAAAAAAAAGTTTCATTTTTTCTCATTCGTAACAGTTATAAATCGACCCTTGGGAACCGGATGGGGGCTTGCAATAATGTTTCTTAGCAGCGAAATCTATAACTCATTATGTCTGACCGAGACGAAAATACAGCCTTCGTAATTTATTCGCCTCTAATGTATCAGAATTTAATTTACTCACTTCACAGCGGCCAGTCATTTGCCCAGATTTCGGTCCTTCAAAGGCGATAGTAATGCGGTTAGTAGGAGCACGGAACTCGGCGCGATTTTATCTTGTGTAACTGAATCTTAAATATAAGCATATCATACTTCATTTAGCCCGCCAACTGTGAATTATGGACGGTTTCGAGTTCCTTCTCAAGAGAGGCATGATTGCACTCATATTAAATTAACGGATTTGGAATCCTAACTCAGCGCTGATGTTACATAAGAATAGAGGCAACAGTTCATGACTAGTTGTTCCCCCGCGTAATATATGTTCATCACTTTCCCTGTAAAATCAGTTCTCTCTGGCACAGCCAAACAATATTCTAGGAACAAACCTGGTTGAACATTAGTTCTGTAATAAGTTACTAAAAAAACCCATTAAACGACCCCTCGAGTCTTTTCATGCACATAATTTAATTATAATGTAGCCATTTGCATTATTACGCCATCTCAGTGGTCCAAAATAGCCGTTTTGGTGAAATAAATTATTTATGAATCAAGCATGAATAAATACTCAGTAAGTTTTCCTTGGTACATTTGTTGTAAGGAAATTATGAAAATGTCGATTTGATCAAATCCCTAAACTAGATGATCAATACACAGATGTTTAATAACAACACTGCGGGGTGATTTTAATCAATAAAGTGTGATTTAATTAAATCCCTAAACTGTTTTAGTGAAAGTATATCAATATTTTTCTGATAAAAGGAACATGGTCCTGATGCGGTCAAAAAACTCAAATAGTGATTAATTGAGCCAACGTTTCGCCCCACGTTGCAGGGCTTCATCAGGGCTAAAAAAAGAAACAACGCTTCAATGATGTAAACATAAATTAACAAAGTAAATGAAAAATTAAAATGATGTGCAATGAAACGTAAAAATAAGAATAATAAAAGATAATAGACAATTAATGAAAACAAAAGAAGAAATATAAAACAGTACAAGCAAAGAGATGAAAAAAGGGGGATAAGAATAAAGGAGGATAATGAACAAGACAGAAAACTTACCGTTCAGACTCGAAGTCAGATCGAAAGTGAACTGTTCACAGGATGTAACAGAGAACGAGTGGAGATTGACCGTTCTCGTACGTTACATTTGAAAATAATTTTAAAGTAAACTGTATAGAAAATTAAAGTAAATATAAAAAATAATAGATGATAATATACATAATAGGAGGAAAGAAATTATAAAAAAAAAATTATAAATACACACGGATAGAATGCAAAAAAGATATGGATGCTTTAAATATAATATGATGAAGAAAAGACAATATAGTGTACGCCGCGGCTCCTCAGGACGCTGTATAAGGGCGCCGCAAAATATTCAGTTAAACATTCGATAATTATATTGGAATATCTAATTCTTGATTTTTTCTCCAAAATCTTGTATGATGACAAAATTCCTAGAATTTAGC
>NW_027116544.1:896036-917149 GCF_000696795.3 Halyomorpha halys | reverse complement strand
TATATCTTATAATCAAATATTTCTTCCAGGCTAAAATGTTCACCGAAGCCTTGTATCATTGTGCATTGTTTGGTAAACAGCACTTGTTGGCAAAAAATGTAAGTACTTCAAAATTTGATTTTCTGCATATATTTAATTTATCTTTCTCAAGGCTCATTGGTGGATTTTTTAAAAAAATAAATTCGATTACGATAATTAATTTATTCAAGATTTTTAGCACATTATGCCTTTAGACCTTTATACCTTAGATGTTATATCCTATTTTTGAAACATTAGGAATGTCAACAAAATTCACTGACTTTTTTTTCAAAAAGAAAAACATTTAAATTTAATAAGCTGGAGGAAATTTTTACCTTCGTGGGATATTCCCCTATTCTTCAATATGAAGGATCTCTTTCATGTGCATTTTTGATGCAGATAAGAAATTGCATTTAAATAATCGGTTGCTAATCCTTTAATAGTTGTTTTAGTTTTGGGGAAAAATTCACGTATCCATACACCATGAAATATAAACAACTGTAGATTCTGATTTCTACCGCATACCCAACAGTATTACCGACCGTTTAAATCGTTTTGCTGTGGGTCGAATAACGAACACGTAATTAAAGTCACGATTTTTATTAATTTTCTTTCTTAACAATTTTTTTATGATAAATAAATATAATGAAAAGGTCAAATTTTAAAAGATAAAGTTCATAATCAATAAAATAATAATATAAAAAAGAGTTTGTATTTGACAAAATGATTGACACTACTGCGCACAATGAAGATAAAACAGGTTTTATTCCAATAAACTTAATATTTAACAAATCAGGCATTTCCCTAGCGCGTTGTATCCCCTTATTCCGCGGAATTTTTTTTTTTTTTGCACTCCAATTAATCAGGAATTATTCGTGTGGTTCATATTTCTCCTAGAATATTCATCATGAAAGTTTAGGTATGAGTAGTAAATGATTAAACCTTATTTTTTAAAACTTTTTTATACATAAAAACTCACTGTAGGGAACAACAAACAAAGGAAAACAATGCCAGTTGAAGGTCCTTTTAGGAACCGTCTACAAATATTATTATTTTCATACGAACAATCTTCTCAGGTTGTAGGAAGCTAGGAAACTAAATTTTTGAAAGATACTCTATAATGTTTTACAATTTTTGGTGTTTTATCAGTTATATTTATAAAAGGTGTTGCCATATTTGTAGTAATGTAAACATTTTATTAAGATGATAATAATATTTTAATTTATGCTGTAATTTTGCAAAATGATTTATATAAACCTTTAAAACAATTGTTGATAGTATTTAATGTATGATTTTAGGGATTGGTTTTGAATATGGACATTTTTGGTCCGAAACACCATTTTATTTATGAGTAACATTTTGATGACGTTTTCTCGGAAATTGCAACACTAATTAATATTCGATTAATTTAGTTTATATATTTTTGCAGACGAAGGTACCTTTCCATTTCGCTACAATAAAAGAAGTGGAGTTTTCTGCTTGCGGCTTCTTTATTCTAGACTTTCCTCTGATATGTTCTGTAAGTAAGATCTATCTATGTAGTATGCAATGGAATTGGTGAACCACTTCAACTTTACTTGGGGTTGCAGCTCACCGGTGCGGCTACTAATTACCTTCTCATCCTCTTCCAGTTCTCCACTTCGGAACAGAACACTACCGCTCTGCAACATGCAACAACATCAGCAAATAATAAATAATTAATTTTGAAGAAGAGATTTATTTATTGATAGATATTACAATCTGCCACACAGTTGTGGGCAATAAGTAATATTGATAAATGATCACATACATACTAAAATAAAAAAAAAAAAAAAAAACTCTCCTTTCCGATCCTCATCTTCATAAACGGCTAGTGCACAGCCATGCTTTAGTAACTAAATAGCACGAAAATAGTAAGTAATATAATAGTATTTATATATAATAGTAGTAAAATAGTATTTATATATAATAATAGTACAATTTTTTTTTTTAACTAACCTGACCACATGGTGGTGTGTAGTCTCAGTATAGATACCCACTAAAGCCTGTTGAACAGATTCGATACTTATGACTCCATCTTGACAAGAGACTTACTTGGAATCCTGAGACTTACTTGGTTAAGAGACTTACTTGGCAAACAGTTGAAATTAGATATTTTATATTATCCCAAGGAAAATAATATCTGTTTTTAATATTTCACTTCTAAATGGGTAATCGCTTTTAAAAAAAAAGTTTTACAATTTTTCAAGATAGTACAAACTCTGATTTTAAGGACACCGCGAAAAAAAACGATTATTTAGGGAGCCGCAAACCGAAAAAAAAAAGCAACAGGATTAGAAGAAAAATGCATGCAATCAGAATCTGAAGAAAGAGTACTGGCATAGTATAGTTCTACGAAAGGTAGTTTAATAATATCTATTTCTACCACACATGAAAGTGTTTCAAAAATATTCTAATATGAACTTCCAAACTTCTTTTAAATGGAGACATCTGGTTCCTGATCATCTGTATAATCCAGGTGATTACAATATCAGGTGGTTAGCAAATAACTTGTTTTAAATATCTGTTGCCTAATGAATATCCTTAAGGATCTAATTTAATTTTAAAATTTCTTATTACATCAAAAAACTAAATTTCACATCATAATACAAAAAAAAATACCGAAGGTTACTTGTCAAATTAAAACGATACGTTGATAAGTAGTCGATTGGCAAAATTCCAAGAATTGTAATTGGAATTGACTACGTTTTCGCTGACTAAATAATTTCCAAATAACTTTTTTTTTTTTTGTGATATTTGGATCAACAAAACATTGGAATAATGAAATTAATAATCTTAACATATTAGCATTGCATAACATCAATATATATTATTGTTGATAGAATTATAAATATTTGATTATGGATTTTCTTTGTTTTTATTCATTAGGATGTTGAGGTGAAAAAACATCTATTTAGAATATTATCAATTATTGTATTAATTTTTAGGTTTCCCTATATTCATGGATATTCAGGTTTCCCTATATTCTTCTTTTTGGTAAGGGCATTTATTTCTTCATGAAATATTGTCATATAGTATTAATTCACATTGATTAAAATGGGGGAAAAAGGAAAAACATTATTATTCACTTTATTTTACGTCTTTTAGTACGAACTTCATTTGTTTATATTTATTTTGTATTCTACTTTTTTATTTGTAATTATTTCCGTTTTCATTAATAATATAATGAAATTATAGTTAATACTATAATGAATATTGTAAGTATATATAACTAATAACTTTTTGTATTTTTGGTATATTTATACTTTTCACTGTACATCTAAATTATATTTTATTTAGTTTACTTTGTACATTTTTATATAAATTTTCATATATTTTAAATCATATTTAGCCACACCTTAGTTTACTTTTAATTTATATTATATAGTCTCATACTTTGTTACATTATTTTAGAATTTTTTTTTTTTAGTTTTGATCTTTTAGGATTTGGCAAGGAAGTTCAGTGAGAAAAGAGCATGTATATGGGCAAATTGTATGGTTAAAGATCATATGATTTCGCCTACATTAATACTTTGCAACTAATATATTTTTTTTTAATAATTTATTTATTGTTATTTACAACCGTATACAACTAGTAAATTTGCTATTAGATATAAAATGACATGATACAAACATGTGGAGAATCTACACATTGAAAGAACTCCAATACGTTACTAGAGAAGAAGATCTCGGGGCCAATTCTTTTCAGGCGCCTAGGGGGATTATCAGGTATTGAAAGAGAAGCCAGGTTAGAAACAAGTGGGTTTGGATGATTAGGAAGTTTATCATGAAAGGATTGGTATCTGATTCTTGCCAAATCGGTAACATATGGAACATTGAGGTCCTTATGGATGATTTGATTTGTGACAAATTAAGAAGGATTTTGGACTGTAAGCAAGCTATATGTTTGCTGCCTTAAAAAAAAAATTGTACAAACCACAAATGATCAGGTTTATGTTTTAGTTATGTCGGCCATTAGTGGAATCGAAAAACGCACCGTTCGTAATCACTCATCTTGCCCAATTCCTTTCTGGACCTTGTATGGTTTTTATTAACATATTCATGATATTTTAAAACTATGAATATTTAATATCAAAATTCAAAAAGTTTTGAAATGACAAAATATCGTAAATCTTCATGAATTAGTGGATTGTTTAATTGCTAAGCATGACCCTAAAAACCAGCTCCTCAAATGTAATTGTAAAATCGTTATGGCGAAACTTGTGCAATAACGATATTTCATTCTTAACAGTATTTTAAAATAATGAATTTATATTCCAAGGTTTTAAACGATGCGGATTTTTAGAAAAAATTACATATGTACATTTATATGACTAATACAATGCTGATCCCAACAGATCATTTTATAAAATATGAGATATCAGAATAATTAAGTTCCTTAAAATTCAAAGTTTAAGAATTTATGTTTTTTTTTCTAGTTGTTATTTTTGGTTGGTTGTGATAGTCATCCAACATGGTAGCTAGTGAATGTTAATAAAGAAACTATGATGCTTCTTACTAACTTTTGGATGACAAATTTCTGGAATATTCCATAAAGAAAAAACTTTTTTTCTTTTTTTTTTTTTTTCACAACTGTAAATAGCATTTTTACAACCAGCGAATGAGATGTACAGAACAAATAAATAAATAAAATAAAAACAATGTCATGAAGGCATGAAGGTTAAGGTTACCTAGTAGTAGAACTCTAAAAACAGTTTACAATATAAGGTCACGAGGCCATCTTCTTTTCAGGCGCCTCGGAGGATTGCCAGGAATGGAAGAGGAAGCAAGGTTAGAAACTAGTGGGTTTGGGTGGTTAGGAAGTTTATTATGGAACGAATAATATCGGGTTCGGGCGTAGAGAGGATTTTACGAAGGATTTTGGATTGTAAAGATTGGATACGAGAGGAATTCGAAGGTTTAGTGGAGCCACAATTGAAATTTAAAAATCAATTTAAGAGGTCCAGCTCCTTCGTAAACGTCGTCTCGTATCTGGTAAGTCTCGTATTGATAGTTCTTAAATTATAGAGTTAGTATGTATTGGAAGTGTGTCGTGAAATCGTTTTTATAGTGATTTAATGGTTGTTTGTACGTAGGGAGTTCGTAAGTCTTTGTGTAAGTTCTTGTTACTGATGTAGGGGGGAGCGCTACAGAACAGTTTTAGTAATGTGGATTGAATTGTTGTAGTTTCATTAAGTTAGTTTTTTAGGCATATCTGTAAATTTGTGCATCGTAAGTCCAAATTGGTCTAAGAAGGTAAGTATAAATCTGAAAGTGGTAATTATGATCGTTTATTTAAAAGGTGAAATAATAATTTAAGTCAGAAATTTAGCTTTTGTTTTGTTATTTTTATGTGGGAGGTCCATGTAAGTCTTTTGTCCAATCTCAATCCAAGGTATTTTATTGTGTCTGTCTGGGTTAAACTTCATTCGTTTAGAAAAACAGGAGCGTAAAAGTTATTTGCACTGATTTCTCAATGTTTATCCCTGTTTTTCATTTTATACACCATTCATGGATGGTAAAATAAAGCAAAACTGACATTGTATTTTTACAGGTAAAAAAAAACTTAGATCCCTATATGCATAGCAAATACTGATTTTAGTCCAATCAAATAAAAATAAAATAAAAAAATAAAGAAGTGATCTTTTCTATACTGTTGGTACCACCAGAACATTATGTTCTAAAATGTCCCACAGATGTGTGCTTCGGGTTAAGGTGTGCAAGATGGAAGGTTAAAAAACGTATACTTCTTCAAATTGAAGTGTATTAAATCCGCTACAAAAGAAGTTATAAAACTTTTTTTATAAACATGTAATTTCTAAGAAATAGAAAGGTAATTATTACTAGAAAATTTAACTAACAATTTTTTAATATTTAAGGGGTGTCATCAAGGTATGTGATTGATTAACCATATTTATTCCCTTTGTATTTTAAATACTACATAGTTTAGAAAATACCACTTTTGAAGAAAATTAAATTTTTTATTGAACTTACTTAAACTATTTTTTGTTTTGTATAGAACTTACATTAAACATCCGAGAAATTAGAAAAAAAATGATGAAATAAACGATTTTCACCACGTGGGTGTGGATTTGTAGAGATGATCTCCCGAAGTGTAAAGGTTGTGTCCAGTGGTTTTCTTTCACCTCCACAGTTTTTAAAAATCAAGTCTTTTCTTTGTTTATTTATTTAATTATGGACGCTTTATGTCACTGGTTAATGGATTCTTCTATCCACTTTAACATAGAACTCAACCTACCATTTTATACATACCAAATCTTAGAAGTAGTTCTAAGATCTAAGGTGTAAACATTAAAAAAAAAATCCTATATGTAGCATGAATGTTCTTCGTTTTGAAGCTCCTTACCCACCTGTATCCATAAAGCTTCTTCCGTAACCAAACTAAAATTAATAAATGTTTTTCATTTCTCTATCTGATTACTTATTTCCTAGGAAACTTTAATTTTTTTGATACTTTTTTTTTTACGTCTGGAATTTATTGGTTCTGGTGGTTAAAAGCAATCTTAAATAATTTATCTATCAGGCTTTAGATAGTAAAAGAAATATAATGGCATATGTTTGAAAAAAAAAATTATATTAATCAAATGAAATCTTGAAAAAAAATTATGATTGATGACCCTGAACCTGAACAGATAAACGCATCGTTGCCTGAATAAGGTATTCTGCTTGTTCTGCTTAATTCCCTTGATCAACACCGGAAGAGATCCGAAAGACCATTGCAGACCGGACCTCCACAGACGGCCTCTGGAATGCCGACGAAGAGCATCTAATTGAACAGATCTCAACAGCTGGAATTAATGACTGTTTATGTCCCGGCCCTTGGGTAGGAGCTTCGCCAGTTCCATTCCTTCGGTTCCCGACAATCCCGGATTCTTCGCCATGCTCCCACAGCCTCCACCGTAATTGAACAAAAAAAAATATTATTTTCCCTTTTTTTCTTTCATTCTGTAGCCCTACGTAGCGAGCCAGTGTCAGTTTACATCCAACATGATATTTGGTACTTCATTTTCTTGTGTTGTTACTTCCAGGTTATGTTATCCTATTAACAATGATGAAGAAAGGAGAATAGTTCTCTTTTTTTTGTATCGTTACAAGTAATTAATTAAAAAATGTTTATCTTGTAATAGCACTTCTGCTAATCCGGAACTCTATGGACGCTAGGAATACGTTTTTTGTATAATTTATTTTTACTAAAAGTACTAATGGAACGAGATAATCAGAAATTATTTTATTTAATTAGTTAAAGCGGATAAAAAAATCTGGTACTGTGCACGCATCATAAAACGTTCACTTACGTTTCCAAGTTTTACGTGCATTGATACACTCCAGTTATCTTAATTTTTGTGATTTATAATTAAAAATCTAAAGACCAGGAAAGGCAAAATTTTAAGCAAAACAGTTTTATTTTTATTTTGCTATAAAAATTTATATTTTAGGATGGTGGGAGTAACAAACATTAACTTTTTTCCAGGCGGGATTATACACCTTAACAATAGATAACGATGTTGTATACAATCCAGATCGGGAGGCTATTCAAACTCCAATATCTATTCGTTCTTTTTTCTCCTTATGTTTATCAGATTCTTTAATAATTCGTATTCACTTATTGTTTATTACTGCCGAAAATGAGAACTGGTTATTTATTTAAAATCAAAGAATTAAAGGTATTTTAGAGGAAATTTTTTTTTTAAATCCGCATTGAAGCCCTGCCATACTATGGATGTATCTGTTCTGTATAATTACAAGATCGATTATTTAGCCAGCGAAATGATATTAAGAGAGTACCACCAAAATTTACCTGGTCGCTTATTTACTAACTAATGGCTAATTAATATATAGCGAATTATTTTATTATTAAAAAAAAATCTCTCCATCTCCACCCCTAGAGATTTGATTCATTGTTGAATAGATTTATCTGTCTAGTTTTATATCATAAGCGAGTTCTGCTCTTTTTTGCACTAAGATGTTTTTTTAAAATAAATTTGAAATCTGTAAGCTATCCAGGGAATGTTCGATTGCCACATATACTCAATAAGCAGATTATGCTGAAAACTAAACGATCGTTGGCACAACGATGCGTTTGGGTCACAAAAATGACTTTATGTATAATTTGAAATTGAAAGCTGTAGAAATAGTTCTCAAGAGCATAGATGAAATTTACTGGACATTTAGTCATAATGATCTCAAGCTTTTCTTTAACATCAGCTGCTAGTAAAATCAAGAAATGCTTAAAGGAAATAGAATGAAAAATGCTCGAAAGTAAGCCATTGATTTAGTTTCGAGACTATATGTCGATTGTAGTCAAACTTATGTATAACATCAATGTATATCAATTTCATCAAGTTCCATCCACAGCATTAGCTAACACCTTAACAAAATTATTTCTCTTAGAAAACCTCTTTCTGCAAACCAATGGTTCTTAGTTTTTATAACTTTTTTTCTAAATCATCAGCGTCAAAAACCTGTCTAACACTACTAAAATTAATTTGTCCAGGTAGATATGTAAGGTTACCTATTTATTGTTCATATTTACTTCATTTTCGCTTCTTTTCAATTCCCGATTATACCCATACTATTTCCTAAGGAAACGCTCGAGATAGCTTTCACTCCTGTAGTTCCTGGGTACGATCGTGCTGTTGGCCACAGCCTGTTGGCAAACCTGGAGAAGACGGATCACGTGATTCTCCCGACACTTGCCAAATCCATAGTCTCAGTACCGTTAACTTTCCTAACTTCGATCTGGAAGAGATTATTCTGCAGTACCAGTTCACGATATTGAATTAGAATATGCAGAAGCATCATTTTGTAGATTCAGGTGTTACGTTCAGATATTTCTTCGAGTACAGGGTGTTATTTTTCAGATCGGGAGTAAAATTCAATGTCAAAACTTACCTTTCGTTGTTTTTGAACCCCTTTTCTAAGAATAACTAGTTCTCCTAAACCATTAAAACTGTTTTTCAATGAACTTGAGAGATATGGACCAGTAAGTACAGACTGTTGAAGGATTAAAAGAATTTCGTGGAAATATCTTTCAAAATACTGAAACTGATTAGGAAGTGTTTGCAATGTTGTTGTTGTTTTGTTTTTTTGTGGTATGCAGATGACTGATTCGAATTTTTTTTTTTTTTTTTTACTCAGACACGACATATTTAAGAAACAGTATTTTTAAAAAAATTGGTTCTTGTTGCAACTTCTTTTCCTGAAAAATTGACTCAAACTTGATTCAACATACCATAATCAACATGAAAAAGCTTTGTTGTAATTTTGAGAAAAACCCTGGACAGATGGAAGATATTACAAATTTTTGTCAAACTACTTTAGATCAGTTTCAGATGGAAATCGAACCCACAACAAATCAAGCGCTCTGGGACCCTCGCCCGAGTCCGATCAGCTATCAGGTCCTCGTACAAATACATGAATAGATAAAAAATAAAAATAAATACATTAAACTAGAGTAATAAAAATAATAGTGACAATTAAGAAAATATATTAATATTAAAAAAAAAAAGTTAACAAACATAAAAAGTAATAGACATACACGTAATACATATAAAAGTAACAAATAAATATATTAAAAAGTTATAAAAATAAAATTATGAAAATATAAAAACCAACCCTTTATTCTAGAGACATCTCTCTATGAATGATCATTATGTAGGACTCTTATGTATTTTTTTTTCTCACTCGGTTCCAAATTCAGCATAACAGTCAATAATTATTGATTTCTGCTACAAAATCCCCATAATGTTTATCAAGCTACTGTTTGGCTTCAACGGTACTTTTCTCCACAAGTATTTAATCAACACACGAAATTCCCTTCTATCCATTGTCTTGAAAATTACAAAACTTGGGTGACTCAAACCTAACGATAACTTCAGATAACGGTCAGAATGCTATGAAATTTTGACTCGTGCTGCTTGTTGGTTAGTAGTACCCGGAAATCACATGGGTCTGTCAATAATGTTGGCATATAAAATGACATAAATACCATAAAAAATATATCTTAAAGATGATGACCCTTAAAAAACTTAGTTTACATTTATTTAAAAAAATGTGATAATTCACAACGGAATCATGGAAATTTGACTGAATTGATTTGATTGTCGAATGTGTATTATTATTATTCTTTCTTTTTTTTTGAATTAGTAAATCCTACAATATGGTTCAGAATTTAAATTTTCCTTAACATGTATCAATAGATTACTGATACATCTAATCCGATTAAGGTAAGCAGGTAAATCCTCCTGAAACCGTTCCATATTGGCAGGCCTCTTGATACGGTACCTCAAGGATATACTCGCCGCTACGGAACCAGGCAATGGGAGGGAGGTTGGAAACTATCTCCTCCATCCTTTCGGAAAGTTGACTGATCCTCGGGGTTAGGCAAAGGCGGTGTGTAATAAGCGCGATGAAGAATAGCAGCGAGCTCTGTAATTTGCGGATACCTCTGCCCCGCGTCACGAGCATTTTCGGTAGCCGGACATCTTCGCTTTGCACAACCGTTCTCCCACGATTTCGGCGCTATTTTAGATGTTCCCACATCAGCCGAATCCTCCCGCAGTGTTTAGTCTTCCCTTTGGAGAAAACTGACGTGTTAACCAATCTTTCTCTAGTTAAGATGAATATAATTTTGCAAAATAAATGCTAAAATCCTCTATTACTAATCACTTTAAAGACCAAGACTCAAACAAATAGTAGCAAGATAAATAGTCTGAGAAATACGTACATCATTATACAAAACAACATCTTACTTTTTTATCTTATGATTCCTAAAACATCGAAACATTGTGCCAATTAAGCATCGTAAGTGTATATAATATTTACTTGCAACAACTTTAACTTGTATGAAAATGAAAATTCAACTTATATAGGTAATGTTTTTCATATAATTTGTTCCTAACAACTTTTATGAATTGTCAACAAAACCTTTGAACCAAATAATTTAATTAATAATAAAGTAGGATCACGTTACTATTGAGTAATTTGAGTATTTTTTATATGAAAAAAACAGACGCCTCAATCTTAATATCTCAGATTTCCATGATTTTTCTGTGTAATAGTTACAACTGAATCATCACAAGAAAAAATATATTTATATTTTTTTAATGAATAGGTTTATTTTACAATCGATTTTTTTAAATAGTAGAAACAGCCGAATTTCACGATGTTTCGTACTACAAAAATACTCGTATATTTGCTTTTGATTGTGCTAAAGTAACGTTTTATAGCTAAATTTGAAGTTTATCCACGTGATATCATTGATATTTAATATGACAACCTCAAAACAAAGAAATTATTTTACTGGATTTCAAAAACAATTGCTCAGATACAATAAAAATGTACGTCATTTTGGCTTACATCGCTGAGGTTCATGCCAAATTTCAAAATAGATAAACTGGATTTGGTGAATGACCTTCCTTTTTTCAAATAAAATAATTTATTTCATATAATCAGCAACAACGATTCAAGAAAATTCCCCATCTCCAGGTTGCTATAAAACCAAATTCAACAAAACCCATAACATGCGCCTACAACAACACTAAAATATCATATATACTTCACAACTATTTATAAACTATTTACCAGATAAATATAATCTATATATAACATATAATTATCTCCTTTCTTGCTAATATATCATAATATTAATGTCATTTAATAAATAAAAACTATTTAACAGTTAATAGTTAAAGATTTTAGGAGAATAATTACCTTCCTGAAGGTTATCTTCCATTATGATAACAACCATATAGGCTATAAAACACTTTCTCCTACCTCTTTTACCACAAAGATGAACAATAAATTAAAATTAAACATTTTTTTTAAAACCATTTCTTACTAATTTATTATATAAAAACTATTTTATTTTATAATTATAAACTATTTTTTTATACAATAACAAACAAAAATAATTCTATATTATATAAAACCAACATAAAAACTAAAACGTTAATTTATTTATAATATCCATATAATGTGTGCCTAAAGTTTTTGTATCAGTTTTATAATTGATTGCTTTAACAATGCTTTTTATAATATGTACTGATTCAATTATTTTTCTATTCCTACTATTCTTAACTATATTTAAAATTTCTGGATTATTAAAATCAAATTGATGTTTATATTTAATACTATGTTGTGCCAATGCTGTAGTTTTGATATTTTTTATATTTTTACAATTGATCTTATGATCATCAGTTCTTGTTTTTAATTTTTTAGATAAATTATTGTATTACAAGTAAATAAAAACTATATGTTAAGTAGAACAAAAACAAACAACAGGAAAGATTTACTTAATTTCAGTTTAGATTTTCACTACTCTTAGATAATACATTTGTGTAATCATTGCTTTTAAATAAAAATTCAACCCTAAATGGTTTAATTTGTAATAATAAAATATTTTAATAGTTAACCTGGCTTTATTATTAACAACGTTATTCTATACTGGAAATCCAAATCAGGTAAAACCAATACAAGTCACTAAGCTCCCTATTTTAAGGAAGAAAAGAGAAGAAACTACTCAGAAAAGAAAAACACGAAAACGTAAAGTAAACCCTGATGAGATGACAAAAAAAAACACTAGAACACGAAACATATACACTAGTTCGTGCAAAACAACATAAACTGAGGAACTAATATGTAATCACCAATTTCACTTTATAGATTTTATTTGTATAAAATCCAGCTATCCATTATTGCATACTTCAATGACTACCACTAAATTAAATTCACTCGTTAACAATGAGTATGTTGGTTCGATCCTTGAGTTTTCTAACAACCGTTCCTGGACGGAAATCCTGATGTTATATGCATACTCCATCTTTGTGTTTTACACTATACTTATTTAAGGTATTTTGCTATCCTTCTACTTTTATACCATTGTTTACTATTTTTATAAACTTGAAGAGCTATTAAACCGGCACAGATTAAGACTTACTAGCTTACTTCATGTTTGGTTTTTTTGTTTTATTGCGCTCAATTCCATGTGACGGAAAAAGCAACGCTATCTCTATAATCAGGTCGATGCTTTATTTTTCATCATATATTTCCTTATGCAAAAGATAGTTTGCATCACGAAGGTAAAATCAGTTTTAGGAGTATGAGCATGAGTTACCTTTATTACTTTCGTTACCTTCCGGAGATAGGTCCCATCCATTGGAATGTGGAATCATCAAAGATTACGTGTTGACGAGTATTAACCTCAATAGCAGTATTGATTTGAGTCTAAGAAAAACTCTGAGGCACTTTATTCTTCAAAATTATAAAAGCGTATCATTTACTGCTTTGGCCATTGTAAAAAAAAAAGTCAAATATGGTTTGCCAGGGTTTCTAAGAAATTTTCTCAATTCTTAGTTTTCACAGGAAAGGTTACTTAGTGAAACAACTTTATTGAATCAAAACTTTTTTATTCCAAATATTTACCAGTATTTTCTCAACGTGTTATTAACTTGTGAAAAAATTAAGTCAGAAAATGCGTTTTTGAAATGAAATTCATTTTCAAAAAATTTATTTTTAAAGAAATTGTCCAAATTTTCGAAAAGCTGGACATCTGTTGGAGATAAGTCTGGTGCATAAGGTGGGTGTGGAAGGACTTCCTAACATTGCTCCTTTAGTATCTTAACTGCCTGTCGTGAAACAAGATAGTACAAGAGCCCAAGAGAAGAAAAAAGGCAGTTATCTCACCCCAATCATTTATTACTTTAATGAAAAATACATATAATTACTAGTAAAAATTAATGAGACTGTCAAGTATAGTTAGGGGCCGCCCTTAGCTCAGTGGTTAAGACACAGTCTTGCCAATTTGATGTCTATTGGCGGTGTCGGTTCGAATCCGGCCTGGGACGTCGACTTTTTTCATTGAGTGGCGGTCCCACAAAATGAAGAACTTTGACCCCCAACCATGGTTAGGCAGTATAGGACTCCAATGGGAGTCTTGGCCAAAAAAGAAAAGAAAAAAAAAAAAAAAAGTATAGTTAGGGGAATTGGCGTTTGGTTCAAAATGGTAATAAAAATTAATTTTTCGTTCGGAGCTCCATTATATAACATTTTATAAAAAATGTACAAAAAAATCAGTAGCTAGTGAATTTATTGTGGGAAATCTACATCTCAGGAACCATGAGATGTTCAGAAGTCTATCATCAGTTAAATTAAAGATAGTTTAATATGCTAGTAGTTTATGACGTTTATCATCGTAGTAGTATTTTTCATGATATTTGCTAAAATAAATTGATCATTTGTTATTCGAACTAAAGTTCATATGCTAAATTCGTATTAACATGCAAACATAAAAACTATTACCCCTATGAAGACAAAAGTTATAAACCACTTTATATTACATTAAGCTACTTTATAGCACTTTAATTTGGTTGTTGGGAGAAATCTGTACGTCCAATGGTTCCTGGGATATATTTTTCAATAATTCCAAAATGTTGTCCAAACTACTTGAAACCAACCTTCTGTGAATTTATTTTAGAAAATATCATAAAAACTAATATTCGAAGATAAACATGATAAACTGTATTGTAGTGTATTCAACTAATTTAATTTTAGTGCTAGACATCTTTACGTCTCATGGTTCCGGATATCAATATTTCACCCAATAAATTCACTAACTAGTGATTTTTAGTATATATTTCATGAAATATCGCATTTTAAAAACCTGTATCTCAGGAACTATTCAACGTAAGCAAGTCTATTATGGCTCATATTTTAGCAACTTTACTCTACTTTAAAAGATGTTATATTAGGTTTTCTATTGTTGTGGTTAATTTCAAAGATATGGAGCTCCGAATGAAAAATTAATTTTTATTACCTTTTTAAACGCCTGTTGAACAGATTCGATACTTAGAACTCCATCTTGACAAGAGACTTACTTGGAATCCACACACAAGATTGAAACGACAAGAAACTGCTCGTAGATTCCGATTGCTACAACACTTACTTGACAAAGCTCTAAACTTCCCATTCACTACAAAAAATTAGTATACACTACAATAATCAGACCAATTTGGACATATGGAATTGAGCTCTGGGGCTCCACCAAACCATCAAATTCTTCCCGCATCCAATCGTTACAATCCAAAATCCTACGTAAAATTCTTGATGCTCCTTATTACGTCACAAATAAACTCATTCATAAAGACCTTGACATCCCATTCGTTGCAGACTTGACCCAAAACAGATATGCGTCTTTTTATTCCAAACTTCTTAACCATCCTAACCCATTAATTCTTAATCTTTCATCCTTAACAATCCCTGATAATCCTCCGAGGCGTCTGAAAAGAAGATGGCCACGGGACCTTCTAGTTTAAATTAATGTTTGAAGTACCACCAATGGGTGGTTCCTTCCCAAGATTTTCAAGTGTATATGAAACATACATTATTTTGTACAGTTGTAAATTACAATAAATAAATAATTAAAAAAAAATTACCATTTTGAACCAACCGCCATTTTGTATTCCCCTAACTATACTTGGCAGACTCATTAATTTTTACTAGTAATTATATGTAGTTTTCATTAAAGTAATGAAAAATTGGGGTGAAATAACTGCCTCTCTTCCACTGGGCCCTTGTACTATTATCAACCCGTCCGTTCATAGCGAAATTAATAAACTTATTTCCTAACGGTCATTATGTCATCACCTCGCAGGGTACTTAATTCTATCTATTCAACAGTCTATTTTCAATTAAATAATTAATGATCGTAACGGGTTGTATAAAATATTTAAACCAAAATTAACTTAAGATTATTTTAAAATTTTTAAGAAACGCTATTTGACAATTTCAATTATGAAAAAAATAATCTCTTATCTGATCTTTTTTGAGAGATATATCACAGTTAATTATTCAAGCAAAAGCTACATTCACATTGATAATTCCACCGTAGATCTTTGTACTTAAATCAGTATATAGGTTTCTTTTTTCTTCGGACAGAGCATAGTTTAAGATCTCACTTGAGAAAAAGGTTAGGGTTAATGAAATATGGTGTAATTTATGTAGTTGATAGTTATGGTTGCAAGCGATTGTTTTAATAGAGATTGTTTATAGATAAAGAGCCAGTGGGTACCCTTATACTGCTTGGATGCTAAGTATGTTTAGATCGTGGATCGAATAGCAAATCTGTTGTCGATGCGGGTACGAATTTATTTACAATCTCTCACGAGCGGCCATTGCAGTAAATATTTATTTTCAATATTGGATTGATACAAACTGATCTTGGTAACAAAGTACAATCAGGAAATATAGATTAGTCACTAGCGGTAATATAATAAAAGTCTTGTTGAGAATCTACATTGCGAAATTCTTTGAACGAAATAACTTCCATCTAAAACTAAGGCCGTATGCACACGGATGTACGGAAAAGGAACTGATCACTGACGCGAAATACCAACGAATTTACTTCTAGTCACTCCTTGTGTAATACAATGGGACAGAATGGGACGCCGCACACGGCGCTATTGGTTGTGGACTCTTCTATGATTCACAGAAACTCTCTGTAACCAGTCCCCTGGCGACTCGCATGTCGGGTTGCTGAGTGTTTGCAGTTTCTATTGCCTTGAAGATAAGTAACGAAGATCTCAACCTGCTGCTGGTGGGGGAAGTTGAAAAAAATCCAATTTTTTTATAATTAATTATAATGTTTACCGCCCTTGCTATTCGAGGAATTAAACGGAGAAGACATATGTAGAAGTCGGGAACGTTGTAAAACCTCTTTAGCAGCAACGAATAACCGCTTTTAAACATTGTTTTTAAGGTATAGTTGTACCCAAAACCTTCTTACTGTTATTCTCCTCCTGATAATAATGCACAATGGTTGTATTATTGCTCTAGTCTTACGAAGACATTTCACGTTCGATATCCATGAAGATACTAAACGAACTAGAAGTTTTGATTGTTGATCAGTAGCTTCGTGTTGGAGTCAAGTCACCGCTGAGTCTGCAACTGGTCAGTAACCCGAGTCACCGACTGGTTTAGTACCTTTCCGTGTGCAGTGGTCCTAATGTAGCCTAGTTGCCTTCAGAGTGATATACTCCAATTATGCTTAACTTTTCTTTGATGTCATCCCTCCATTGCAGAAACACCTCTTAACGAACAATTAAAAATAGTCCCAGCTAACGTTTTTTTCTTTACTTCATTTTATTGAAGATAATTAATTCAAACTGCCACAAATTAAGGGCATTAAGTATTAGTGCTCAAATAATCATTCATATAGTATTTATAGGAGAAAAAAAAATTAAAGAATAGAAAAAGATAGATTTAATCCAGAAAGAAATGTTGGTCTTCTGGCCAATAAAAACTATGAAGACCTGATCTTAATTATATAGAGTAATATCCTAGGACTAGGTCCAATATAAAAAAAAATCTATATGCTAACTAAAAAATCAAAAAGCAGAGAGATATTGTTCCACTGTTGAGTGGTTAGAATTGATGAGCAATACACTTCAATTCGATGTCTCGGTCAATTGGACTGTAACAATGGTCGTTCAGTCTCTTGCTGGCTTCTTTCCAATTTATATTTTGAAATATATAACTGTTATATGATTTCTTTATTCTTAATTAGTGTCTATTTTAATATGACGGGCTGGGGCCGTCCGTGCCACGGGTGGATAGGTGCAGGTCTATCAATCTGAGATCTGCAGGCGGCACCGGTTCGAATCCGGCCTGGGGCGTTGACTTTTTTCATCAAGTGGCGCTCCCAAAACTTGACCAAAATGCTTGGTAGACCAAAACCAAAAAAATGAAAAACTTGACCCCCATCCACCATGGTGAGGCAGTATAAGACTTCAATGGGAACCATAAACCGTCGAAAAAAAATATGATGGGTTCCATATTGGGTATCCTTTGGTTTAAATGTACGACTTCATTCTCTTTTAGTATATAAAAAAATTATCACTCAAGTTATAGGGCTCAATCGAAACACAAAGAACAAGTCCAAAAATAATAAAACAGTAAAATGTTACTTTATTCAAAGTAATAGTTGGCATAAGAATGAAATAGGCACTAGACGGTTATTAAAATAAATAATATTAGAACTTAAGGAGGGTGTTGGAACGAAACAAAGTTCCTTTTGAGTAGGTTTTGCAAAGGAATACATTTTTCAAAATAATTTTTTAGACATTTTACGTGATTTTGAGAGAAAAAATATCACTACCATTGGATTTGGAAGCCGATCTCAAAAAACGACTTTTCACTCAATATATATAAAAATCTACTTTTTGTCATTGAGTTCTCTTTTCTAAAAAAAGGTTTGGACTCAAATGTCTAACATGTTAAATATATATATTTTTTTACATTTATTTATTGATACTTACAATTGTATAACAAAATATATACATCAAATGTATGTAATGTGTTATATTACAATGGCGTGATAGACTTGTGGGTCTTGTCTTGGGGCTCCTACCCATTGATAAAATTCTAATCGAATTTCTAGTGTGAAAGATCTCGAGACCATCTTTTCAGAGGCTTAGGAGGTTTATTAGTATAAAAAAAGAAGCAATTAGCAAGAAGGTTAGAAACAATTGAATTTTTTTAGCTCAAAAAGTAACAACTTTTAATTTTGCTCTTTATTCTTTTACTAGTTGCCGGCTGTATTTTGTATTTTAAATCACATTCTACCTTCCTGAACCACTTCTTGTTGAAACGTAATTGATTAAGCCATTTAGTTTGTAACATAATGTTCAGGAGGTTCAATTCATAAAACCTCACATGTACCTTGGATCAAAACAAGGCTCTTTACCAATGACTAATGACATTAAATCAATAAATAAATATGAGTATAAACGAAAAGAAAGAAGCTATCAAATTATAAAGAGCGATTTTTGAAGAGAGGGAGGGCTGTTTTGACAGGATTTAGACAAATAATGGGCTAACAGAAACACATATTTCCAAAAATCACCCAATCGGTAAATTAAATTCTACAAATAAATTGGATTGTCAGCTAATTCTTGAATTAAACCGAAGAAATATTTGGTTCTAAGTATATGCAGCGGAAGATATTAAAAATATATTTTTTTGTCAATAACTATACAATATTTTAAGCCTTAAAAATGCATGCCTTAAAAACTTTGCTATTCTATCTCTGCATCAGGTTCTATGTCCTCTCGCGTGTTTTTCTACGAACTATTGAGTAGTAGTAACGTTTTGAGAGATAGCTTTGAACTTATTTGTCACGCCCATACCAACATCCTCACTCTCATGTAGTGAGAAACTGACTGACATTTATAGATCATGTTCATAAATGTACCTATATAATTTACTTCAGATCTTTTCAGTGAAGCAGGCTTAAGAAACACCACAAAAGCACTTAAGAATTCATTGCTAATCACATGTCTACGGTAACATCTAACCTTTTCATTAGTGAAAGAACTAAATGAGTTTTCTTCCAATTATGAGTAGTGCCGGTTTGATGTGATTATGACGGGGTAAAAAAAAAAAAAGTTTCGCAACTTAATTTCCTATAATTAAGTGTTAACTATAGGAGTAAATTTCAAATTTCACCTGAGCGACAGCCGAACGCCGTGCGATGTGACCGTCAATCCAGGCACTGGAAACCAGAAATTATCCGGGGTCAGAGTTGAAGATGGAGAGGCTTCTAACGGCTAGCTAGCTAGATAAGAGTTCATTTGCATATAGTTTATATCTTATACAATAGTCGCAAAGCGTAGAAAGTTTTTATTACCATAAAACAATAAACATTGATAGTTAAATATAAATACAACTGAGTTAAATTTACGTATGTATTTTACGACCTAAAATGGAGTGTGCATATATTTTTAAGTAGGGCCTTATGTAAGGGAAAATTCCGAAGATTTTCAAAAGACATTTTTTAAAAATAGTTATTGCCATCTTACAGTGCTGAGATTTAGAGAAAAATTAGGCAAATTATTTCTATTTAAATTGTCCACCATAAGAAAATTAGCACAAATGTTGGTCTTCGCACATGTTAAATGTCATTTTCCCTCCTGATTTTGTGTGCAGACCATGATTTATCAAAGTTGTAGCTGATTTATTTTTTTTCGATACGCGATAACTATACGGAGTTAATTTATAGATGAAGTATTAATTGCTCAGGGTAGTATACTTAGCCTTATCATTTACACGATTTATACAAATGACATCCCTACACTATCCTCACATAAAACATACATCTGCTATTAGTGAACAATATCCTTTCAATTGTGCCCTGAACTCTCCAACCCCTCCAACCCTCGAAGAAAACTGGACCCTCATGGTGTCAAACCATAAAACTAAACAGGTGTTAAAATAAATCTCATCAAATCACCTTTACCCTTTATCGTAAGCCCATGACTTCCAGACCTACGAATGAATTAATAATACTCCACTTATTCCTCTCGGACAGCTATCTAGGACTACACCTGGGCAAACGACTAACTTGGGATCCTCCTACAAGACTGAATACAAAGAAAATAATATTACAACACTGAGTAGACAAATTTTCGATTTGTTACAAAACACTCATTTGCATGAGTAACCAACTCTTAACGTTCCCTATGTTACCGATTTGGACAAAACCAGATATCAATCTTTCCATGATGAGCTTCCTAACCACTCAAACACTTATTTCAGTTGTAAATTTCAATGAATAAATAAGTGTTCATAACTATCGAGACATATCCTTAAATGTTATTATTTGGAATTAAACTATTTTCGAAATAAAAACAAAATACGTAACCACAGCGCAAGAGCTAGGGGTAAGTTGCCTATAGCCCAGTTCTCACAGACTTCTCAAATCCTTTCTCTTCAATGTAGAGCCGCTATCTTGCGGTTTTGTTCTATTCACACTTTCTCGAGTTTTTGAGTCTAATGTCAAGCAATAGTGTACAATTCAGAAAAGCTTAGAGCACAGAGGACGCTAACCTTAAAGCAGTTCAAAGAAATAGTTTTATTTTTTATTTTATGTTATCTTTTCTAAATGGCATACTTCCCTACATTAATATGTATATATACATATTTCCAATTTTATAATTGATTTAAATAATACCAATTAAAACAAATCACCCAAGTTATGCATATTTTTACCTTTTCTTTTTTTT
>NW_027116544.1:895271-895866 GCF_000696795.3 Halyomorpha halys | reverse complement strand
TATATTTAGGCAATCTTATTATCTTATTCAGTGGTTTTCTATGCAAATATCTAAAATTGAATTCATCTTGACTTTATATATATTTTTGAAAAATATATATAAAGTCAAGATGAATGTGTATGCCCGATGTTAAAGTAACTTTCCATTAAAATAGCCAACCAAAGTGCCACTTTATAGAATCTATTTTACACTTTTTTTAAGTTTTTCACCAAAACCTTAGAGTTGATTTTTATGAATATCGGTAAATCGATGTAGAATCAAGTTGTAATTAATATAAAAAAGGTCTTATCCTCATTGAATTAGTCTGACAGGGCTTAATTGACGATTTTTTTATAACAACTCCCTCTAAAAAAATTTAAATTTTTTATTCATTTATTTATTGCTATTTACAACTGTACATTATAATACATTTAGTAAGTTTGATCTCAGTTAATATGGAGTGTTACAGGCGCGTAGAGAAACTACCCATTGGTAGCACTCTATTTATTTCCAATGAAATAGATGAACATAAACTAAAGATTTTAATATTGTTTAGTTCGTCAATTCCTACCCCCAAGATATTTCCTTATAATCCGCTCCTACCTCACTGATAGAA
>NW_027116544.1:882300-894611 GCF_000696795.3 Halyomorpha halys | reverse complement strand
GAGGCGTCTGAAAAGAAGATGGCCACGGGACCTTCTAGTTTAAATTAATGTTTGAAGTACCACCAATGGGTGGTTCCTTCCCAAGATTTTCAAGTATATATGAAACATACTACATATTTACTTATTGTATTATTTTGTACAGTTGTAAATTACAATAAATAAATAATTAAAAAAAAAAAAAAAAATATTGTTTAGATTTTCCTTTATCGTCTAATATTTTTATCATCATTAAATTTATTAATACCCAATACAATTTTTTTAATGTAAATTTGTTTCTAAAAAAAATCAGAAAAACAATACAAATGTTTAAAATAATAAACTAAGTTAATAATTTAATATAATATCTTTTCGTCTTTTATTGTTTATAATTTTAAAACCGGTTAGATTCGATCAACCATCAATTCCTAAATCGAAATAAATGTAACTGCTTATAACGCAGTATGTATATAATATGTATATGTAGTTGATATAATCTAAAAGGTAGAGAAATGTTTTATTTAGCCATGCCGCCCAAATACATTGAGTACAACACACGAATACACAGCATTAAAAATCAATCCATGATCGGACATATATACACTACATATTTTATTTATTTATTTTATTTGTTAAAGAACATAATTTCTTGTACAAATAATTCAAAATATTTCTTCATGTGAGTCGTTTCCTGCAGTTCACAAAAAATTGCATTTTAAACAAATAATTACTCAAGCTTTATTGTGAAGTGCGGGAAACGACTCACGTAAAGACTTATTTTGTAAATGTTTTGAATTATTCGTACAATAAGTCACTACATATATTTACATGATACATTTTTTTTTTTTTTTTACAATCAATACTCGTCCATTTAATCGACAATTTTCTTCTTCTTATTTCAACCTCTCAACCATCCCCTCCCAGTGATCCCCTACCCACGTTTGATCCGTTAAACAAATTAAACGAGTTCATCATTTGATAGCAATACAATCAATCAAAGACAACAGTCACAGCAGTATTCAGTTTAGAAAAAAAAATTAATTCATTAAAACAAACTAATGTATAGATTTAAAATCAAAAAGTTAGTTAAAAGAAATAATTAAATGAATAAATAAATTAAAAAAACAAATTATCTCACAAAATTTCAACCCACTGATCACTGACTCCTTTAGGAGATGTGGAATTGCGCGAAACGTTACTAATTTCAAAAACAAACGAAAGAAATATATTGACTGGTATTCATCCCCACTTTTATGGTATTGTTCTGCGTAGAAAACTCTACTTACCGAATTTAGGCGATCTTAACGTGGACACTAGAGGTAACCAAAAATAACAGGATACAATATATTTAAATATTGTCAAAAAAAAAAAACCCAATATTTTCCCATAGAGAAAAATAAAACAACGGGTCCACCAAAGAATTTTGATAACTACAAGAAATAGTGAAATAAATTTCTGTTATAATCCAAAATTATTCCAGTCCTCTAAATAACAAAACATGCGGTAAGTTCGTTCAAAATATGTGTATATTTATTTAATTAGAGTAATTGTCATGCAATGGATTGGTTACTACTCCGCTATGGAAGAGTTTCTCTATAGAAGGTATATAAGTTTTTAGTTTTTTAGTTCTAGTTATTTTAGATTTTAATTAATAAGATAAAATGATGAAGACGATAAAAAGATATCTTCAAAATACAGGATACATCCTGAAATAATTCCAAATTGATCCCTCTTTGAAAATATTTTGCGTAATTGCCACAAAAAAATGTTTTTAATTTCTCCAGTAATACCATTGAGGTGCAGAAACATTAACTCTTAACTAACAGTAAGAATGTTCTCCTCTCTAACATCCTATTTGTTACAGCTGTAACTGTAGCAATTAGTGAAGAATGTGTGGGACTGTTTGCGGACTACATGGGATGGCACCGAGGTCCTACAGAGCAAGTCTCATCCTCAAGGCGAGCCACTAGGTCCGGCTCTTGCATCACGTAACCGTTCTGCATTTTAATATAACTGGTCAGAACCTAGGTACCGTTCTGCTGGCGTGATCCTCTGCAAGGTCAGCTCTCCTCTTCCTTGTCCCAAGGGCTACCACAGCCTTCAGCTCCGTCCGAGCTAGATGTAGCGATAGAGGATGATAGGGATGGAGCGGCCAATCGCGCTGAGTCACGAGGCGCGGTATCGTTAAACACTTTCGTTGTTGACGGACCTTGAACGAAAGTACGGTACAGTACTTTCCAAATTTACTGTATTTGTATTATCAGATTACAATTGGTATTCATCAATGTGTGCCATTTATATTCAATAATCTGTATTCAATTTGAATATTAGCTATATTATAAAACCAACAGAGATCAAAATCATACAATAGTGATAACATATCGCTGCTTAGCTTGAATAGACAAACAAATTATAGTATCTTGTATTTGACGTATTATATAGATTATTGTGTGATAATGAGAATTGTTGTTATTTTGTGACAACCCTACTAGTTTGGGACAGTATAGAGGGACCACAGTAGAGCAAGAAGCCTTTGACTACGGTAATTTCTTCGGAACACGTTCATTTCAAAATTAAACCAAAAGTTTTGTCAGATGTGCCAAACTACTTCAAAGATGCGCCAAAAAAAAAAAATAAAATAATCAAAACAGGAAGTTCGTTATTATCTTTATTGGTAAATCCAACATCTTTTAGATATATTTAACCTAAACATTTGAAACCAATCCTTCCATGACAAACTTCCCAACCACCCAAACCCACTTATTTCTAATCTGTCTTCTCCTTCATTGCCTGATAATCCTCCTAGGCGTCTGAAAACAAGATGGCCTCGAGATCTTCGCTAGAAATGTTATTGCAGTTCTATCAATGGGTAGATTCTCCACATGTCTGTATCATACCATTGTATAACTATCATCAAATTTACCTGTTGTATAAAGTAAATTATAAAAAGAAAACAGTGTAGCAGCGATACTTATCAGAACCTTCTGTTCTGACGAAGACATTGAACGCTAACTACGCCACGCTGCTACAACGTTATCTATTAGAGGTCCTGAGAAATCCTAAAGCTTTCAACGCTCCCCACTAGAGAGTGCTCCACATGGAGTTCCTTCAAGAACTTCGTTGCAGCCTGATACTGCTACCTAGTGTCTCACACTTGTACCACGAGCCAAGAAACAATCATTTGCACTAATTTCTAAGCTGAACTAAAAAAAAAAAATCATTTTAAAAAATAAACCCTACACCAAAATACTCCTATCTTACACTCCAATTTCTTCTGATGTATATAAAAAAAATTTAAAAATAAACGATGTAATAGCTGGGTGCCTCACATCAGAATAAAACAAGAGACTCTTCTAAAAACACATTAATACACTCTATTTACGTTTACTGCAGCAGATGCAATAGCTTTCTGTAAGGTGACACCCACAGTTACATGGGACTGAATATATTTGCAAAGACCTACGATTAAATGTCTTTAAGCCTTTAGGCACCCAATTACTGCTAGGTTCACTGTATTTCTTGAGCAAGTATAAATTGAAGACAGAGATCTACTTGAGGCTATAAAAAATGAGATAAAACTATATACAATGCCTGAAGCATTATTATAACTTCCCATTAACTTTTTTTTCAAAAACAACTGTCAATTATAAATGTTAAAGGAAGAAACTTTCTGCAGTCTTTTAACGTGTTAGTTGGACATACAACAATACATATTTAATTTTTAATGCAAGATATATAATATCTAAACCATAACAATACAATACACTCTGTAATAGTTAATAGGTTCCTTGGCCAAGAGAAAACCATAATGATTTATCATTAAATCAGTAGACAACTAGCATTTTTAATTCTATTTCTAGAAATAGAAGTAGCAAAACTGTAACCTCCTGAGTAGCATGGGGATATTCCAAATCCTTGGCCAGAAAAAAACATTAATCTGATCATTAATATCTGTAAATGGTTCTTTTTTGTGACGTACAACTAGAATTGAGCCAAGCTTATGCTCTCTAACAAGATAGTAATATCTAATTATATAAAGGTTTTTAACTATCGTAATTTTCTTTTCCTAAAGAGAGATACTAGAACACCATTCAGGCACATTCTGCCTCAAATTGAGCCCCGACAATATCCATAAAAAAATAAAGAGATATGAAGTATTATTGTCCAAATCAAAAATTAGTATAGATCACTGATTATAATAAAATTGTAGATCACAATGATAAAACTTATCAGCTAGCTAAGATTAGTTACCTACACCCAAAGTTAGAGGATTGGGTACAGGGTTTGGTGAAAACACCAGGAGAGTATCTGCCCTGTTTCACTGATGGATAGAGAATGGATTCGACAGGAACAACGGGGGCAGGGGTTTACATAGAAGAAGTAGGCATAGAACTAAGCTTCCCACTTGGCAAGCACTCGACTGTTTTTCAGGAAGAAGTTTTTGCCACCTTGTCAGCAGCTTTATTCCCTGAAGTCACTAGCTGTGATAGGACTGGCATCACCATCTTTTCATATAGTCTGTCTGCCCTTCAAGCCTTGGAGTCACCTACAGTCATCTCTAATTTAGTAAGAGAGTGTAAACTAGCTTTAGAATCATTAGTGTGCTTAAAGAAGCTTCAGCTTGTGTGGATCCCAGGACACAAGGGAATCACAGGTAATGAAAAAGCTGATCAGCTTGCTAGAATCTGGGCTGAGCACCCTCCTATATGGCCAGAACCATTCCTAGGCATTTCTAAAAGGCAGAGGGACTGTATAGGCCAAGATTTTAATAACCAAACCCTCTACTTCTAAAACTAAGTGGCTGCTAGGCCTGAGCAGAAACGAACTCTGATTATTAATAGGAGTTCTTACAGGTCACTGCAGACTTAAAAGAGATCAAAAGATATGTGGAGTAGTCCATGATGAAACCTGTTGCTTATGTGAACAGGCCCCAGAGACTGCCTTAGATTGTGGTAGGTATGCATCACTAAGATATAGGCTTTTAGGCTCTGATAGAATTACAGGAAAAGAGGCTTCCTCTATAGATTGGGAGTCCCTTTTGAATTTCATTAGAAAATCAAAAAGGTTTGACATAGAGGAATAAGATATATTAAAGAGCCATTCCATTGGTTTGTCTTGGGGATGGCAAAAAGGACCAATAGGCCTTGCCGGACTTGTTCCCCCCATCATTACCAGTACCAGTACCAGTAACAGCTAGCTAAACAAAATGCTAGATTTTCACTTATATGCCCTGAACCATCCCTTGGCAGATTCAAATAGCATTGACAAAATGGAACTTGGAGACTTAGCAAGGAATGGATCTTGTGAGCAAACATTTAATTAAACGACTAAGTGGTTAATAAACCTTCCTGAACAAAGTAGTTAATAGGATTAAAAGAGAAATTTGGTTAATGATCAGTGTATTAACAGGCTACTCCAGACTTAAAAGACATTTAAAGATTTGTGAGGAAGTTCACGATGAAATCTGTACTTTAGAATGTAACTACTAAGATACAGCCTACATGGCACTGATTAAATCCAGGATAAGGATTCTTCCCTTAAATGGTATGCCTTTTTTTATAAGAATAATCCCAAAAGTAAGTTATTTTCTAAGAAATACAAAAATCAATTTCTTATAATATTTATATCATTTAAAGATCGAAAATTTGACTATTTATCTGTATACTCACCACTTCAAGCATAATACATGATACAGGTTTGAAGACTCTGTGAATTTTTATATAACCATGTTAATTTCTCACACAAGTAATAACCAGTATCAGTAGAACAGGAATGTTGAGCAAGAGCATACACAATCTCTACAAAAGTAGAACACTAATGCTCCTTATAATCTGGAATAGACACCCCATTCCTTAAGTCCAAAGAACATTTAGCTGGAAAGCGATTGAGCTCTGAGGTGAAATATGAGGTTCAAGGCTTTTCTCAAGAAGTTTACTATGCATACAAAAACTGTCACTGTATCTTCAAAAATCAATAGACCAAAGTGGCAATGATGTACATATCAAGGAGACCTTACTTTTGGGATTACCCGTATTTTATTAGGCAAAACAAATGGTTCAGGACGGAGGAACACTAAGTTCCTATTAGTTATTGCTAGATTAACAAAAGGGACCAATACTTGCTCGACTAGTTCCCCTCTCCCAATTACCAATACCATCACTTTAACCAAAAGAAAGTAAGTTATGGATAGTCATAAACTAATATTTCCAATATACAAAGAGATGCATTAATGACATATTATTGTCAATATCTATTTTCAAAATATTGGCTACAACACTTGAAAAGTCCCTCAACTTCACAAATATTGTTTCTAGTATTGTTAAGGCCAATATCAGTCATAATTTCACAACAATCAGTACAGAATATTGCAACAGCTGAAGTCATGCATATATTTCTGGCCTGGATTTTAGTCCATACATCAAAATAAATAATAATAATAATGTTGGATACACAACACTGACTTCAGCATTACGTTCAAACCAGTAGTTTTTAAATAATCTGGAAATATATATTTATATTTAAGAAAATTCTTATCAGTTAATAAATAATAAATTATAGTCAATTTTAAATTAATAAAAATATTGGTTTCATTTTCAACACAGAAACTAAAAGATCCAATTTGCTGGTGCTGCAATATTCATATGGACTTAAATTAAAAAAATATATTAACAGGAATGAGGAAATAAAAATCAACAGGCAGAAGTTGAAAAAGAAGCAAGGCTATATGATTGTACCAAGCTCTATCAGCCGTACATAATATAAATTATAAAAATATTTATGACAGTATTATAAAAGAAAAGTCATTTTTCTCTGTTTATTTATTTTTTTTTTTTTAAGTGAGAGTAAGGAAAAGTACAAATGAAAGTAGTAACTATAAAGAAGATGGGGGAGAGGAAAAATATAGAAGAAAGTAATAATTAAATAGTAGAAACGATCTATTTAATTTTTTTGTACATGAAATGAAGATACAAAGCATGAAACTATTATTCCAATTTATGAACATTTCAAGTAACTAATCATGAAGAACAAGAAAAAAATCAATTAACATAAATCAAAAAAACATTTATTGAAAAATTTTATAAAATTACATTTCCATTCATAAACCAAAAAACCTTTAACAAATTGAATAGGCAAAACTAAACACGGAATACATCAGCATTTAAGTTATTCAAACTTGCCTTTTTAGTTACAAAAATAACTTATGTACTGTCCGAATAACCATAACTTCACGAAATACAAGATCAAGAGGAGAAAACAACAGAAAACACAACTTAATTTTCTAAAAACGATACAAAACTTGTCAATTTATGCAATTGGTGCTCTGTTGACGTAAGAGGTGGACTAATTTGACTTATCTGCTTGGGCTTAATCGAGGTTCCATCAATCTGCCAATCTTTTTCCTTTGCTAAAGCAATGGCTTCTGTGGAATTAATGCCAAGTAATGAACCCATTACATCAGCATTTATTGAAGAGTAGGCATGACCAATCAATCTTATTCCTCTTTCTTTGATTCGATCTGAAAAATTTGTATCATGTATTGTAATCATAATTAATAATAATTTAATATTACAGACAAGCTTCAAATATAGAAATAATTCGAGATTATGATTACCCTTTTAAGATATTTGCCATATAAGTATATAAAGTGAATATCAAAAAATGATTGATAACACTTATGTAATTTATCCCTATCAGTCAATAATGCATTAAAATTATAGCTACAAAAAGAGCTTTATGTATTCTGGTCATATAGAAGTATCTAAGACCTCAGTTTTAAGATTGATTGATCATTTTAAGACACATCATGATATAAACAAGGGATATCAGTTAAATAGGCTTGGTTATAAATAAATAAATAAAAAGTGCAGCTATCCAAAGGTTCGATACCTACACCACTAATTGCTGGCTACGTACATCCTACCCAATGATGCCTGTCCAAACCAAAATCCACTAGATTAGACTTCACTCAATCCTCTCAACTATGTTTCGGCTTATCCCATTAATAACCATATACATAGACATTTACCCATTAATAACCCAGTTTATAAACTTTTTAGGGATATGTTCATTATTACACCCTACAACCTTCCAAGCTCATCTAAATATTTGGGTCAAAAAAAGATGAGTTAATTGGAGACTTTAGAAGCCTACACAACACTGAATTGATAGAATTGTACCTGGTAAATGTAATTCAGCTTATAGCATTACGGCATGTACAGTTGTAGAGTTCAGTAATGAATGATCCCTAAAATTTTAATAAACACTAAGCCTACAAGTAAATGTCCACGGGTTAGACCAAATCGTAGGTGCGAGGAATGCATCAAGACTGATATGGTAGATTTGGGTTAAGACGGGTATCATTGGGTAGATGTAGCCAAGTGTTGCCAGTAGTTGGTGGTTTCAATGTCAAATCTTTAGGTTTTCTTAGCCTTTGAGACTCATAGCATTAATATTGAAATAGAAAATTGTTATGGAAAATGCAAATTCTCCAAAGATAATTTACTGGATATTATATAATAAGCTAGTTAATTGCAAAGTAAGACATAGGATACAATAATAACTCTACACTAAAAAGCAGAGTTAAATAAGATTGTAATGGATTTTATCCATAACTTGGTAATCTAAGCAAGAGATAAATGTTATACACTTACCAAAAGGTAACTAAGAAAAATTAATTTTAAAAAAACCTTTAATTCTGTGGTATGAGCTTTAGGTAGGTATCAATCAATCATTATTCGTGCATGAGCTTGAGTAGGCCCTTTTATAAGTGATAGTACTAATGAAAAAGTGAGTGGAAATATTAACCTAATAACAGACAAACAAAATAATATCAACATATTTACTTGTGTACTCACCTTTTAAAGCTTTAATGATGGAACTAACATTGTCTGACCAATGAGTATTGTTCAATGTTTTATGTATTTCAGCAGCATCTCTCAACCACATTGCTTTGCCAACAGCCCAAATGTTTCCGAGTTCTGGGTTCTGGGTTTTAATATTACCTGGTATCCTCTTCCACAAAAATTTCGCATTACAACTACAAATATAACATAGTAATATACAATTAACTAAGAATATTACATACTGATAGTCCAAAATTCCTATAATTACATTAAATAATACAATTATAATTATAAATAAAAAAATAAAAATAAAACTTAATCTTAGTTGATATTTTCCTAACCAGTGTTGTGAAACAAATTACTATAGTAGTTGAATTGCCTTAGGCATAATTAATTAAAAGTTATAAATAGCTGTTTCAATGGAAAGTATTTCAAAAATAACCTTATGACTTATTTGTAAGCGAAATAAACTATTTAATACAAAATATTTCATGGTATGAATTATCAATCAAGGTATACTGTATTGATTTAACAAAATTGCAGAACAGAAACACTGTTTTTAAGCTTAACTACTCTATCCTATGGACAAATATCAACAACATATCACAATATTACATTTCAAAATTGGATACTATTTAAATATAAAATCCCATATAAGGTAGAAAGAAAAATACATCAATACTGAACTGTGAAAGCTACTTAGGTTTAAAATTCACTGAAATAATTATTAAACTATATTAATAAACAAATAAATCGAAATAACTAAGGTAATTAACGAATATTACATACTAATTAAGCATACTTACAGATCATTTTGATATAAATAGATGGCCAAAAGCTGGCCATAAAGTTGAGGGGAAGAAACTCCTCCTTGAGCCTGAATCAATAAATACCATTAGTTCAGAACAAATAAAGTAAAACATCAAAGCAAAAATAAAGATATCTGTGGAAACTTGAAATAATACATACTTGAAGCTCTTGTTTTTCGAGATCTTCTGCTATTTGGTCCCAGTTTTCATTTACCATTTTTTAAGGAAATGAATAAAAGATGAAAGAGTAATCTGGCATATCACGGTGATTCTTTTAAATCCTATAATGACCACTTCTTAACAAGTAAACAACCTCGCATACCTTTCTTTGAAGTAAGAGGTAACACTGTTGTTACTACGGCAAACCAAAGAGATCTGAAAGCACTATTTTGTTATAAAAAGAAGTTGAAAATTAAAAATAAACAGTGTTTGGTCGTTTTGGTCAATATTCCTTTAATTTTAATATAAAATGGTTTTAATTTCGATTCAAATAGCTTCTTAAATATACTAGATATTCGCCGATCTGATAAAAAAAAAAAATATTGCGGTCTAATTCCAGTATCCCATCAGTATTGTATTCAATATTAGTCAATGTATGGCCAGCTAATGAAGTCCTAATTGAAACCACCGAAGAAGGTCTTTTCCGATCACTATAATTCTCGTTCTTTAGGAAAGTAGAAAAAGAATTTTCTGGCGTTGAAGTTGGAAAAGTGTAAAAATTGTGCGATTTTAAAAAGGCAAAATCAGCCGTACATGTACGTTTTTTCAGAATTTATTTTTCGCATTTTATGGCGTTTATCAAGCACTCAAATGCTGGATCGCTCATCCTCACGTAATTGAAGGGAAATTTATTTTTATAAACTAACAATAAATGGTGAAAATCACCCAACAGTGACTGCTAAAGGTATTCACCAAAGAGTAGATGCGGAAAAACAGAGCTACGGCCTTCATCTTTATGGACTGGAGCCAAGCCAATGATAATGTATCTCATCCACTGTTACTTCACCGACGAGAGGTTCCCAGCTCCTCTATGCCTATTGATCGAAAGCAAATCTCAGTGGAGAATCATTCGTCGTACGAGTCGGCGAGGACTACCTTCAGTAGTCACTTCAAGGCTCGGTTCTGGGACCAAACATGTTCATTGTTTTCATGGTACCGTTGGTCTCTTAGAAGCAACCGGAAGCAGAGGTAGCACCCTATGCAGATGATATTAGAGTACATGCCTACAGCGCATCGTGGGGCTATTTCTCTATTCTAGAAAGGATCAGCCACCATCATAAACGCACTCAAGAATAACGGCTTCCGGCGAAGACTGATCCATTGCAAAAAAAAAAAAAAAAGCTAAGTAAAAACATTAAATTTGCATTTCATTTCAGTTCAATATGCATTGTCACTAAATACATGACTTTCTTGAAAAAGGTATTGAAAATTATAGCCATGATTCATATTTCAAAGTGACTATTATCACCTCCAGGTGCCAAATTCATTTTAATTTTTTTTTATGTTAAATTCAAATTTTTGTGTAACTTATACACAATATGGTCAGGAAAAAAGAAGAGATTAAAAAATATTTATCTACAGCTTTACATGTATTATGGGGTTTAGCGGTTGCTCAAGTAGCTAGATGTGTTATCTTATCGGCGTAGTCTTGTACACTAAATGGGCTCAGGCGCATTTGTAACAAATTTACGACCCGTTCTTGCCAGTCTAAAATTTCATTTAAAAAAGTCTTTAGCTAAATTGCTGAACCTAATAAATTTTAGATTGCTAATCACAAAAAATATATATTTAAAAATATATTGTCACAAACACATAAATATGCACACATTTCTATATATTTTTATTTTTTCAGTCATATAAACTCCACGAGAGAGAAATATACATATACCGATATCTATATATATAAATAATAGGGAATGGTCGAATCTTTGAAGCATTGCCTGATCAGTCTATATATAAAAGGAAATGGTTGAATATTTTTCCACAATAAGCTATTGAATGACTGAACCGATTTACCTGTTTTTTAAAATGTCAGGGTTGCGGTCAAAAGTGAAACAAAAATAGTTGTAAACTACAATAACAGTAAATAAATATATACTTTCTGAGCTACTAACCAAAAACACTTAATTTTGTTCATAACTTTTTTTCTACCCAAGAAATCGGAAATTTCAGTATCTTTAAACCTTCCCATGACGAAAGGGAACATTTTAAAAAACAGGTACCATGAAAACAATGAACATGTTTGGTCCCAGAACCGAGCCTTGAAGTGACTACTGAAGGTAGTCCTCGCCGACTCGTACGACGAATGATTCTCCACTGAGATTTGCTTTCGATCAATAGGCATAGAGGAGCTGGGAACCTCTCGTCGGTGAAGTAACAGTGGATGAGATACATTATCATTGGCTTGGCTCCAGTCCATAAAGATGAAGGCCGTAGCTCTGTTTTCCCGCATCTACTCTATGGTGAATACCTGTAGCAGTCACTGTTGAGTGATTTTCACCATTTATTGTTAGTTTATAAAAATAAATTTCCCTTCAATTACGTGAGGATGAGCGATCCAGCATTTGAGTGCTTGATAAACGCCATACAATGCGAAAAATAAATTCTGAAAAAACGTACATGTACATATATATCTGGTTTTGCGTCATCTCAACCCCCAAAATACCATTTTTCGAAGAAATTT
>NW_027116544.1:880444-881223 GCF_000696795.3 Halyomorpha halys | reverse complement strand
AATTATTAAAGTAATCACATATTAACAATAATTTAATTTAAGGTTTACATCCTTATGAGTCCATGTTTCTTATTTAGTCAATTATTAAAAATTTTTATTCCTCTCATTTAAAACATTATAGTAGCATTGACTTTTTGTATATCAAACAAGGTTTTAGAGAATAATCTTAAATTCTCTTAGTTACTGTTTTCGATTGTTTGTTATTTTCCTACTATCCTTCCATATATTTACCTTTCCTTATAAAAATTAATTGTATTTATATATTAATTATTCAAAAATGATTATTTCTGTTTTATGTTATTTTTATGGGTTATTGGAAATTTTTTTTTCAATTAAATTAATGTTAATATGTGGTTACTTAAATAATTTTTTGTTTGGACTTGTTTGTTTCAGTACTAAGGGTGGAGTTAGTACCCAAAACGTCAAATGAAATTACAAAAGTATTCTTTTAAATAAAGATAGTATTAATCAATAGATCCAAGTGCCATTGATTTTTCCTAGATTTTTTAAAAAACATTTTTGCCCCTTGTTAGGTACTAAATATTTTAATCCACTTCTTTTAATTCAGCACCAATTATTTTAGAAGAGGCTGGTTGACAGATTATTTTGAGACCACTTAGTAAGTTATAATAACTACTTTCATTCCTCAAAAGTATTAATTTAATGCCTTCATGAAATACTTCAGTCAACCATTTTCCAATTAATTATTTGATGCATTGAATTTTTCCACAACAAAATTACAAATTTTATGAAATTACGATTATAATAAAAGTCACATA
>NW_027116544.1:876905-880394 GCF_000696795.3 Halyomorpha halys | reverse complement strand
TAGTTTATAAAAATAAATTTCCCTTCAATTACGTGAGGATGAGCGATCCAGCATTTGAGTGCTTGATAAACGCCATACAATGCGAAAAATAAATTCTGAAAAAACGTACATGTACATATATATCTGGTTTTGCGTCATCTCAACCCCCAAAATACCATTTTTCGAAGAAATTTAAAATTATGAATTTTTCACTTTGCTTTATTTGGAGGCCCCTCCCCCTCAGATGTCCATTGTTCATATGATCGTTCATAATTCTTCTGCATTTCATTCGATTCCTACATTTGCAAAACCGTTGGTAATCTGAATGTCTGCTCCCTCGACCTACGCTAAGAAATTTTAGTTTTAAAGCGCTTAGAGGGGCGAAATATATGTTTCAAATAAATTTCAAATCTTTACCTTTATGTAAAAAGTATAAAATAAGTATTTATATGTAAAGGAAGTCTTACTTTTAGTAATTGATATGGTTCTTTTAATGCAAAGCATTGTGATTAATATTTTCAAAGATGATTAAAATTTGCAATCAAAGTAATATTAATATAATCTAGGCATATGGTACTTTTATCTGGAGAATTTCTGAAAATATGCTAATTCATGTTTTAGTTCACAAACTTCAAAAATTGTAATCAGCACCCTAATAACTGAAATTGAACTAATTTTCAGAACTTCTCTAAAACTTAACACCAAGTTTCCTTTTGGGTCCTCATTTGATAAGAGAAGATGATCCTAAAGATACCTTGAACTAAAATAATTAGAGTGTAAAAATGTAAGGCAATCTCTCTCTTGTTTAATTTAATGTTGACTTCTATGGAGGATAATGCTAAGCATGCTATGGAAGAAAAACCTAAAAAAGATTAATTTTTGACTTTTTTAAAAAATATTTTCAGTTAGAAATTGGAATAACGCAGTTGCAATTCGTAATCAAGCATCCCTAAAAACATAATTGACCAAATTTTTAAAACTTTCCACCAACAAATAGTTTACTGGACTACTTTATATGTATATTTAAATAAATAATTGAATGAGTCATTTGAAAAACTTAATTTTTTTTGCAAAACTGTTTTCAGATTTACTCATGAGGCTGAATGTTGCCAATTCCAGGTAAAACATCCCATCTCCAGTTGTTTTTTAATTATAAAGTAATTGATAAAATCAGAAACCATATAGTTTAAAGGTAGAAAAAATTAATAAATGGAATATAGTCCGGGTGCGGTAAAAAAAACTCAAATAGTGATAACTATTTTAATTAAGCCGTTTCGCCCCATGTAGCAGGGCTTCATCAGGGCTAAAAAAGATACAAACACTTAATATAAGTAAAAAAGTAAATGAATTATAAAAAAAGTTAATTACTTATCTTAAGTTTTGTATGTTTTTTAGCCCTGACGAAGCATTGCAACGTGGGGGAAAACATTAGCTCGATTAAATAGTTATCACTATTTGAGTTTTTTTTTACCGCACCCAGACCATATTCCATTTATTAATAATACACTTGGTCAATCAGCGATCTTCCAGCATGCCACACTCTTAATTAGTGTTATATTAGTAAGTATGCAGTTTGCCCCTTTGAGGAAATCATTAAAGCCAGCACATCAGATCATAGTCCAACTCTCAACCAAAAATTATTTTACTAGTTTATGTACCAAATATTACTTAGAAATCAGACTTATAAAATCTTTGAAGAGATAATTTTTATTGAGATTGTTATGAAATATATCAAATCAACATAGGTGTACAAAAAACACATTTATACATAAATAGTATTTATTTTCAAACTGACCTCAGCCAATTAATTTTATACACAATGTAAAAAACAATAGTATCTATTATCTTTTGGGAAAAATACAAGTAAGCACCAAAGCAGTTTGCCAAGCTTTATGATCTTTGAGAAAATTTAATATTGAAAAACAAAATTTAAATGCTTTATTACATACAATAGGGCAAATAAATACAAAGAAAAAACAAACCATTTTTTTTGTCATTTAGGAATCAATAAAAATTGTATATACTTATAATACAATTAGATATCAACTGTGTAATGAGGTTTTAATTAATGGATAGACTAGGTTAAACCAACTTCATCGATTGAAAAATGATTAAGTTTTGAGCATAAAAAGATTTCATCATGAAGAAAAAGGTAACAAATTGTGTTAGTTCACATCTTTATTACAATTATGAATCTACTATTAAAAATTCAAATAAACCTAGTTGAGAATATAATTCTTTATCAACCAATACCAACTTTAGCCTGACAACCCTAACACACAATACCTGGTCATTTTCTTATTTTAACTGAAATTTAAAATGCAACAAATCATTATTCAACGGTTTATTTATTATTTGAATCAGTAATTTATTAGATCAGTAATTAACGAACAATAAAACAGTATTTTGAAATCATAATAAGAATCATGAATAGTATTGGCTCAGTAAGGCAGACAGACAGAAATTTCGGGACTCAATATATCATAAAAAGTAAAACATTTTGAGAGGGGAGGGGTTTAATTTTGTTTTCTTAGTCAATTACAAAGGTTCATTATTGAAAAAACATAATCTCAGTTTTTTTTAAACTGCCCTAGTGAATTATGACCTATCTGAAAAAAAAATACTAAAAATATTTTTTTTTTTAATTTTTACAATCTATATGTAAAATCCAAAAAAAATTTAAATTCATTTTATCATTATCTTCTTAGTCTCCCAAGTCGACTTTATTCCTCATGCTTTCAGTTATAACCTCTAACTAATGTATAGTAAGCAACCTTTCTTACTTAATCTTTCTGAGCCCTAAATCCAAGTATAAAAAGTTCAATGATCAAGCACTGATGATACTTACTGTTTCTTAATAGAAACAACTATTAGCGATATTATAAGAGATAAAAAGTAAAAACTTATTAATCAGCATTGTACAATTTAACGACATTGTACCAAGCATAAACCAAAAGACTAATAATATTAGTTTGTACTTTATTATAAAAACTCTTTTAGACTAACATCTCTCAGCCTTCCTCATTACTTAAAAAAAATGTAATTTCATTGTTTCAATAAAGGTATGGGAGATGCAAGTAAGTAAAATTACTTTTCACAAGTTATATTAGATGAAACTTCCCATATTATAAATCGCTAATCAGAAGTCATTGTGTTATGCCCAATTTAGGGCAAACACAGAAAACAATTTCCAAACTGGATTAAAATTTAGAATTTTTTGTATCTGACAAAAATTGTGTGATTAGCCAAAGCTGAATGGAGTCAGTATTTTCTGGAAGTCCTAATTGCCAACAGTATTTAATCAAATCTGGATTATCTTTCTAGGACTCTGGTGAGTCAATTTTTTATAATTTTTTGAGGTTTATTACTTCCATCATTTTCAATAAATTATTATTTATTTATTCATTAACATTGTACAACGTTTCGATAGAGAAGTGAAGATGCAAAAATGGAGGACATGATTTCCCATATGAAATCATGAGGTGACTTTTATTGTATAAAATAAAATAT
>NW_027116544.1:870211-875330 GCF_000696795.3 Halyomorpha halys | reverse complement strand
ATGTGTATAATACACAAGTTTTATGAAAAATTACATAAATATATACAGAATATATTTAAGAACAAAGGATAAAAAGTATCCTGTAATTGGGTTTTATTCTTTAAAGCCTTAATTACATATATACATTACATTTGTATCTATAAATATATATATATAATGTAGGAATTGATTGATGCACTAATTCTATAAATAAAACAGTTACACCAAAGTAAAAAACAACAGTATAAAACATTTTTCATAGAACATTAACTGCTTTCTAAAGGCAGTTCATTGCAAAATATGGAGAATCGGGGCAGAAGAAACAGTGGAGGCCACTGTTGGAAGCATTTGTCAGACCTTGATTTGAGTAAGCTGAAGGCTAGCTGGGTCTAATCTTAGCCTCCCAGAGGAGTGAGAATTTTTCTGTTGGTTTACCTTTGCCCTGTAAGGAATCCACTTTTCCAATTCTACAGGATCTATACCTTCAACTGTGCCCTTAGCTATTTTCAGATCTAACTGAGAATAATATGCTTCCCGAATTACTTTAAAAGCTCTCACGTTTCGGAATGGGCAACCTGTTCTTGGATCTACATATTTAGCAGGCAACCTAAAATCATTAATTTTGTTGAAATTTATGAAAAAAACAAAACAGGAAAAGCCACTCATTTCACTATTCTAGTAATAGAGTTGAAATTGTAGTGTGATCCTGAAGAGAAAATATTATACATACTGTTTAAAAATTTTATATTATAATGTATGAGTTCATTAATAAATTATATTCAATATACTAAACTAAATATTTAATGATTACACGAAAAAATACTTTCAGGTTAAAAAATTAGAATTTATAAATTATTTTATACAGATTCCATTTATATAATGCTTTATTTATTTTTTATCCACAGGATCCAATGGGACTCACAAATGACTCAGACTTCACTTCACTCAGAGACTTCCATCACTCCATCACAGCCTCTTAGCTAATAGTAAAAGCTTAGTGGGGGACAGACCCCTACAGAGGAGCTATCTTCTGATCATTAGAAAATGATAAAGAGACAACTTTTGTGCAGAAAAGGCACAAAGGGAAGAATACAAAAGTCTGATTCCAAGCTGCAAAATCTAATGCATATTGCATGGGGATGCGATGAGTGTTAACATCAAGGACTGCTAGATTCCCATCAGAACCAACTATCAAGGCTATGGAATCCAAAGAGTAGGTTCCAATGCAAAGACAGAGCACAAATGCAATGGGGTTCCTCCAAGGATCTATAGCCAAGGCTCTGGTGCCCAAATGGTAAGTGCCAAAGCAAAAACAGATCACAGAGGCCAAGGGATTACCATAGTAATCTACAGTTAAGATTTTAATGTTCCACCAGAATCTGCATCCAAGACTGGAGTACAAGGGGAAGGTATCAAAGCCTTCTGGAGACTAAGGGCATGTGCAGATACCTAGCTTATACATTCACCCAACTAATCCATGAATAGTGTGAATTGCTAGTGCACAAACCAGATGACATAAATGAAACAGGAGATGACTGAACATTATTTTCTGGACTTAACTACAAAATGAAAGGCAGCATTTTGTCATGTAACAATGAGGCCTCTAAACATGGACTGATGAAAGTAGTCCCTAATATTGTATTGAGGGTATTACCTTCCACACTCCAGATGCTGGAGATACTAATTAAAATCATAAATGTATATATAAAAATAAATAATTAATTTATTTGGTTAAAATATTGCATACCTAGTTATTGGGCAAATCTTAGACTCCTTTAGGCGAGGTGCTTTCTTGTCTGGAAAAGCTTTTTTGAAAGTTGCATCATCACTAAATGTTATAAAAGTTCTCTCACATCTTTCTGTTGAAGAAGGTAATGGCTTAACAATTTGATCTGAAACTTGAGGAGGAGAAGACTCTACTTTGGAATTGGAATCATCAATCTGTACTTTAATATCTTCAGCAGTAGATATTTCAACTTCCATTTCAGTATGTCCATTCACCATAACCAGACCATCCTCATCTGTTTTGATTTCCACCTCAGCTCCAACATGTTTACTGCAATATTATTGTCAACAAAATAAGTAACTATAATGAAAACAACAAATAATATAAAACTATAAATCATCTCTTCATAATCAACTTTTATGAACCACACCTTTAAATTACTTGTAAGTTAAATATAAGTAGGATCAGAAAATTGTGTGCTTTTTTATATTAATTTCAAATGTACATCTTTTATTTATTTATAATTATATTTTATTATTTACTATTATATTTATTCATTTTATTATTTTTTCCTTAGTTAATTTATAGTTCAAAGTAGACAAGTTTGAGGTAAGATACACAAGCAAACCAAGAAGTGAAGAACGTATAGTTAATAAGATAGTCTAAACCAGTGGTTTCGGGTTGCTATGAAAAATTCTATCTAGAATAAGCTTGTTATACAGAACTTGTTTTAAAATTGGATTTCTAGATCTATCTCTAGCTCTCCATTCTTCCATATGACTTAGTTAGGATTAGAGGAAATTTCAACATTTTTTTTATCATAAAAAATCAATTGGTATTTTCGATGTTACGTGCAATTTTATAGGAAATCAAAAAGGGAATTTTGCGTGGAATAAGTTTTAAATATTCCTTCCTACATATTGCCTTGCATGTTCATATAAAACTTACAATTGAGGTAGTTTCAAGAACTTGAAAAATTGCATTTCAGCATTCATAATAGGAATATCAAATTATTTAATAAAATTAAGTTTCGTCAGGATTTTTCAATTATGGAGAAAATTTTAGGTTTTTAATCAGAGTATTTTAGTTTAAATATATTTTTTGCATAAATGTAGAGAATATTTAGTGATTTTAATTTGGTTCAATAAAGGTTAGTTAATTAGGTCAAATAAGTTTTCAATATTGAAAATGTATTTTCAATGAATTAATAGAAGACCTATTAATTCATTGAAAATACATTTTCAATACATGTAATTATTTAATTTAATTAAATAATTACATGTATTGAAAATGTATTTTCAATTGCTGATTTTTCACATTTTAGGTTTTAATGAAAGTTTTTTTTTTCAAAAACACTATTTCTACTCATTACTAACAACCTTTTGCGATTTAAAGTACAAATTTTCAAAGCCAAATCGATAGAAATTAATTAGTTTTTTTAAGCAATGCATCTGGAGATTTTGGATATTATCTAAATCTTTCATCAAATAGAAAGTGTTGATTGATCAGAATAAAAAGAAATAAGATGCAATGGTGGGCAAGTATAGAGGGTGAGGCAGTACCTTTCACCACAATTTATTAATTTTTTCCAGGATTCATCATGCACAGTACAGTCTTGTATTAATGTGTTAGAAAATAACACCAATTCTGTAGACCATTCGTGGTGTATAGTACATCTAAGATGAGTTTACCAGTGAGGAAAAGAGGAGGAGAGATGCGCAGTTGTAAACGTTTTCTTTATAACCCCCCATTCCTCTGCTATTTCTCCAGGAACTTTTCTGCCCACACTCTTCTTATTCAGTCGACTGGACTTCCAGTACAGGGTTCAACTTTAAATGTTGAAACATAAAAATACTTTCAAAAGCCTCACATAAGGATAAGGAAAATTGTAATAATAAAAACAAACAAGAACAATGTTTGTTAATAAACATTTTGTTGTAGACTTTGCTCCTGGTAGAAAGGGTTCGTTATAGTGATGAGAAGCTAGAGAGGAGGATTCTCCCAACTCCTACAGGCAAACTCATTTTAGATGGACTATACACCTCTCATGTTCATATTTTTAGACATACTTTATACTATCAATATCATTAATTTTAACTATAATGTATTAATGCTTCTAAAATGTCTGTACCTTGGAAACGGATATTTAAAATCTTCAAATAAAAACCATCGAACATCTAATTTGATTATTAGTGAGTACCTATAACTTTTTAATAGGTAGCAAGTCATATTTCCTCCCTCACTTGCTCATCTGTACAAATCCTAACACTTTTCAGTGTACCAGAAATGATTTCTCCAGAATACTTGAGACAAGAGTGAGAAGAGTAGTCGATAGTTAGCTCAGAGAACAGTATTGCTTTAAGAGTTAGCAGGACACTAGAGACATTATCTTTACCATGTAACAAATAACAAGGACTTTAAAGAAGAGTAAAGAGCTCTCTGTTTGCTTCTTGACCTTAAGAAAGGGAGAGAGAATATCTTCCTCTAATCATTCAGTTATTCCTGAATGACTTTATCATAATTCTACATCACAGCACCAAAGTATTCCTGATTAAACATAATATAGGTTCTCTTCATTACTGGAATCTATCATGCTACTAGCTCTTGAATGGTTTAATGATCATTCTTTTCACAAACCATTAACAGAAATATACAATTTTAAAGAAGAGTTCTCAATCATTACATTAAATTAAATTTTTAAACAGTGCCACACTAAGATGAAAAGAGGATGTATATGTTGTCTCCTAGTTTTAGAGATTCCTTTAACACAATCTGAATTTAATAATGCTGCCTTGAAATCTAGAAATGATAGAAACAAAGTATACCGTACACAATGTGTTTTCCACTTTGTATTCCATGCATATGGTTCAGAAACCATTTGGTACAAAGTAATCAATTATTAATGTTACACATTGTTAAAAAATATTACAAGGAACAACTATGGATATTTAATACTAATTATTGAATATTTTGTATTATTAAATAACAAATAATAATTAGAACAATTACTGTACCTGTCACTATTGTCTTCTATTTCTGTAATTAGTGGCATTGATACAGAATGATATTTTATGGTTGGACCAACAAATTGTTTTTTCACAACACGACATTTTTTCTTTTCCAATTCCATTTTTTGATACTTTTCTAGAAAAAAAAATATAATAAAGTAAAATGTTGTCTACTTGACACACACACATTTTCTCAATCAGTAGTTAACTTACATGATTACTTTAAAAAATATAACATTATAGTTTAGAGATAAACTTATTGAAAAAATATGAAATGTTTTACTGGAAGATTATTGATTGACCGTGTGTATAGATGAATGGAATATGGTCCGGGTGCGGTAAAAAAAAACTCAAATAGTAGATAATTATACTATTTTATTGAGCCAACGTTTCGCCCCACGTTGCA
>NW_027116544.1:868892-869866 GCF_000696795.3 Halyomorpha halys | reverse complement strand
ATAGAAAAACAAAGGAAAAGTAAAGTATTAAATAATAGGATGCAATGTGTGTAAGTGATTAAGAAACAAAATATACCAAATGAGCGGGGATACAGAAAAGTGTAAAATAAAAAATTAATAATAAAGTAATTAATATAAGTACACTTAAGAAGATAACACATGAATATTAATGAAACAGGAAGGATAGTGAATAAAAAAATAATTAAAAAAAATAAAAATAAAAAAAAAATAATATTGTGAGAATTTAGAAAAACAAGAATAAAAGATATGACAAGAAAATGGGCTTCTGAAATGCAGAAAAAGTGAAAAAAGTATTATGAGGATTTTATTTTGTTCAAAATGTGTCGATATGTAAGGGAGATACAGTCTTTATCAACTTTATGATTGACGGAATTCTCAGTCAAATTTATGTAAATGGACTCTGAGATGACACTACTACATTAACCGTGTTACTCCAATCCCTCCTATCCTCAACTCTTCTCAACCCACTCCTCCACTTTTTCAGTACAGGTCGCTTCCGTATATCCCTATTCTTTCTGATAAAATTCAAAAATCTTTAAGATCTACTATTGCCACCCTACATCTTAGCTTGAAGTCTCACAATAAAATTTCCTATCTTTTTTCCAAATTGAAAGACCCTATTCCTTTCTTACACCGTTCCAATGTGGTTTACCGAATACCCTGTTCAACCCCATGCTGCAATTCCTTCTATATCGGCGAAACTAAAAACCAACTTAAGAACCGCATTTCCCAGCACAAAACTTCCATCAACTCCTGAAATCCACTTGTTTCATTTATATTCATGTGTTATCTTTTCAAGTGTACTTATATTAATTACTTTATTATTAATTTTTTATTTTACACTTTTCTGTATCCCCACTTATTTGGTATATTTTGTTTCTTAATCACTTACACACATTGTATCCCATTATTTAATACTTTACTTTTCCTTTGTTTTTCTATCTTTTTTTTTT
>NW_027116544.1:860345-868662 GCF_000696795.3 Halyomorpha halys | reverse complement strand
CAGGTATGCATTCTGTCTCATCATTTGATTTGTATATTTTTTTTCTTTTTTCATCTCTTTATTTGTACTCTCTTTAATATTTCTTCTCTTATCTATCTGTCACTATTACCCTTTTCATTTACTATTTACAACCTTTAATTTTTCTTAATATTTTAATTTAATTTTGAGTTTTTTTTTTACCGCACCCGGACCATATTCCATTCATGAAATGTTTTAGTTTGTTTAAATTAAAAAAAAATCTTTATATGAAATTTATCATTGTCATTTTAATTTAAAGATTTTTCCACATTCAAAGAAGAATCTGCTAAGTTCACATTTACTCAATAAGATAATATCAAATTTTTTAAAAATTAAATTGTGACTGAGATGTGAAAAGACGGGGTTTTTGAGACAATTCATAACCTTTGATAAAAAAGTAATTATTGATAATACTATAGGTGGCTAACAACTACAGACACATTCAAAGTATTCAAACCATCGCCTACACCTGTACTTGATTGATTATTTCAAAACATTATCAACAAAAATAAAGAAAATTAACTTTAAAAAAATTTGTTTTTTCATTATTTTTTTACAAGGCTTATAGCCATTAGATCAACACCATCCTAAGCTTGATTATAACAAATTACAAATCAATAAAAAAAAAATATATATAAAAGGTTATATTATTTCAATTTATACCTATTGGAAATAATATAATATGCATCTACAAATATGATCACTATACTCAACATTTAATAATAATTCCAATTTACGATATGGATGTAGAGAGCAATTCAAAGCCAGAAGCTTACAATCTAAAACGGTAGATGACCTGGACCAAGGGCTATGATTGAATCAAGAAAAAAAAATCTATGAGACCTGTCGAGATTGAAGTCGACAAATAGGCAAATAAAAAAAAACATTAATAAGGAAAAAATACCAAGAGATTTCAAATTTTCAGCTTCAGTAATTTTAGCCTCTTCTAATAATTCTTCTTGTGTTGGTTTCCAATTATCATAATGCCTAATTTTCCGGCGCTTTCCTACAGCATTACGTTCTTTTAGTCTTTGAGCAGTTGCTGCAGACTTGACAGCAGTAGATTTTCGAATTGATTTCCGTTCTGGAATAAAAACAAAGTTAATCAAACATCAGATTTATTCCAACAACCACTTTTGACTGTTGTTAAACTGGAAGGCACCACATACGGTTTTTCCTTTCCAAAACCGGTATCCCCAATTTGTTGCCAGTTTGATGAGAATCAAAAGTGGTTGTTGGAACAAGACTATTATTCCATCATTTAATCAACTTAATTCAAATTTTACTAATATTATTAAAAACAGCCTTATACAGGATTTAATGAGGAAAAATAAACATAAAACAATAAGGTATTTTTTTACAATACCTTATGCTCTACATAAATAATTCAGTATTATAGATTCCTTTTTGATCAATTCAAACATGGTATCAAAAGAAAATTAATGACATAGAGAAGAGATCCAAATTTTGATTCTTAAATTGGCACTTGCAAACCAACAGCAGCAAGTCGGTACATCAAAAGGGGACAAGGAAGATTTTAAAGTATTCAAAGCAGACACTAGAGTAAGGGAATTCCAGAGGAAACCTTAATTTTATAGCCCTAAAATAAACTGTTTTTGAAACCTGTATTTTAAAACAATATATTTAGAGTTTTTGAAATAACACAAATTGTTAAACAGCAAAATTGGGCTAAAGCGCCTATTATTAGTACATCTAATATTTTCAGAGGAAAAACTACTGGGTTATAATATGGTCCTACAGCTGAAGAGTACTAGCAGAGCCAGCCTTAGACGTTTGGCGTCTCCTGACAATTTCGTCATGAGCATGCCCCATAAGCTGTTGTAGATTACTTTATATTTTAATTTATTTTATTCAGTATACCTTTAATACAGTTGCTTTATTAATAGGCCAAATTAGTTCACTATTAGTTACTTATTAATCTTAAAAACTCAAGCATTTTTTTATAATTCACAGAATATGGATGAGATAAGTTAATTTATGGTAATAACTAATAATAATGAAATATAACTGCTTAAACTGTTATATTAATTTTATTTCAGGCTCCTAGAGGGTCATGAAAAACAGCAGAGACCGTATATATCCTGAAGGCCTATAACACAAACCTCCCAGATTTCTAAATAGTTTATGACTAATTATGATGGGCTGATAATTAAGTTGATAGAGAAAAAGTTCGGTATTATATTCAGTTCGGTAAAATTCAGCACAATTAAGAGAAAAATACTATCTCTCCCCTCCCCCTCCTTACTTGAGATTTTGAAAAACTAATTCATCCCCCAAAATATAGCATTTTCATTCTGTATACAGCCTTAACAACAATATATGATTCAATTAGTATAAAGATTTCATAAAGAAATATTGAGCATATTTATGTTTTATCACCTGAAGGAAGAATAGTTTTTGGTGTATCTGTTGATCTTCTTTGTCTTTTAGGTGGCCGGGCATCCTTCCTTCTGATAGGTTCTGCCTTTCTTTTAACTGACTTAGGATCCTATAAAATAAATACCAATATAATTCAAGCTTAGATATAATAAAGAAATATTTTAACAATGAATAAATGAATGATTAAAATCTTAAGATTAATAACAAAGATTAGTCAAGTTAAAAATTGTCATTTATACAATGGCCCACATTGCCACCTTTCAGACAAGGTATATATTTTTGATTGCAGTCTTCATAAAAATCAAGACAGGAATTTTTTTTTTCGAAAATCATTAAAATCTGATCAAATAAATTAATCTAATTTTGTAATAGAAAAATATAGCTTCTTTTTTAAAAATTTATTTCTAAAAAGTAATATATTTTGACTTAATAGGTTTTCAGGACAACCCCTTCAATTATAATTTAGTTATTCCATGAGCATGGAATAGATAAGTTTTAAATAAATTTGTAACAAAAATTTTATTTTTTATACCCAACAATTTTCCTACCATTCTCCTAAGACTCTTGCACACAACAGTCATAGTACAATGGTAGGAAAATTCTAAAGCTCAAAAAATTTATTAGGTTCTCCTTTTGTACAATAAAAAAAAAATCTAGCATACATAAATAGTTCTCAGCTCCATTTAGTTAAAGAAATAATTCATCATCATCATAATCATTTTACTCTCTTTACTGCTTGCACAGTGTGGGATTACAATTTGCAGAGTCTGGACCAAATATCTCCCTATTGGACCATCTCCCTTCTCCTGAACGCCTTCTTAAAACTTACCTTCCAGGAAATGCGTGGTCTTCCTCAGTCAAAAAAACCTTTTTCCACGCCGTGTCGAGTTCCGTAAAAACAACCCAGCTCTTTTTGTTCTGTTTTCTGTGATAAGGTGGATAGGGTATTGGTCCACTCCCCCGAGTCAGGTGGAGGAATTGCCTCCTCAGCTTCCTAACACGCTTCCCCATCCGGGGTGGCTACCTAGGGAAGGTGATCCTAGGGTATGTACTGTCATTGACGTTGGTCTATAGTGTGGAAGGTGAATGTAGTGTGCTGTAATCTGTGTAAAAGTATGAGCGTCAGTGTACTGTTCTCCCAACCAGGAGGAACAGTGGCTTCTGCGGTACTATGACCGGGCGATGGGGCCACCACCTCCCTCTGCCACAAATAATTCATTTGGAGTTAATTAAACTATCACAGCTCAAACATTTAGATCCAATGTTAGTAGAAGTTTTAGTATAGGAAAATGGCATGGAATGAAAAACAACACCATAACTATAAATACTAAACAGTATGTAATTTTAATTCCCTCAACTACATACTGGAATAGGTAATTAAACAGGAAAATGATATTTCCCAACAACCCAGGAGTTAACTTGAGGTTACTGCCGAAACTGAGTTGGAAAGTCTAAATAATTTCATGGGACCATAAATTGATTCTGCAAGCATGGTCACTAGACTCTCCTCAGCCATCTTAAGTAGAGGAAAAAATGTAATCAGTCAGCAGTCCCTTCAGTTATTTTTTTAAATTGCCATTATATTCTCATCTTATAGCCTGGCCAACCAATAAAATATAAAACACTCAACCATGTGGGAACAGCTGGTTTCCAATCAAGTACAACCGTTTATAACAGACTAATCCCACACATAGAAAAAGCATTGGATTGTGTCCACTAATAGATCTGGACTTTTCATCCCAATTGGACCATAAAAACTCAAATAATGAATAAATCCCATCTATCTTGAAACAAAAGCGCTGAAATTCATTATTTTAAAGGTCTTTTGTTTTGAATACTTTCACAGTCATTACAAATGGAGTTAAAGGGTTGACATTTTTTATGTATATTGAGTTGGTATCAGAGAAGGGCATATTGAAAGTCTCAACTTTTTCCCCACTTTGATATTCTAATAACAATTGTAGGCAACTTTATTCTCTTTCACATCTCTAAAGCCCCTCAAAACTGGGTTAGAGGGTTTAAAAATTTTTAGGTGAATTTAGTTAGTTTTCAAGAAATCCATTTTGTGTATCTCAACTTTATTTATTTTCTCCCTGTAATTATTTTGATGGTATTATGTGCCAATGAAACATTTAAATCACTTTACATTATTTTTCCAAACGAAAATAAGAGGAAAATACAACTTAAGAGACAGAGCTATGATACTCATACATTGTGTGCAATGCCAAAAAACGTGTTTTCAATATATTACAACAAACAATTTTGATGAAATTTGTCTAATGAAACCCTTAAACTATTTGTAGATAAATTAAGTCTCCAAGAGAAAGCAGAAAACAAATTTTGTTAGTGTATTGAACCAAAAGTATACATTTAATGCTCAATTGTGTTATGATCATTTGAAATGTAACCAAAAAACCAAGAAAAAAAAAAAAAATTAAATCGGACCTTAAGAAGAAAGATACAAAATATCGGACTTTGAACACATGTTTCGGTTTATTATTTTCAATAATCAACCTTTGTAATTGACCAGAGAAAAACATTTACTTTCCCTCAAAAATAAACAAAAAAACTTGATGATTCAAATATGTATCAGCCAACTTTTATCACTAAACTAATCAAAAATTGAGATTTTTATAGTATTCTAAAAATAATGTTTAATCATTAGAAGGTATGAAAAATTCCATAATCCTGATTCTGGTGGATGTTTGGACTTCATTGCAATAATGTTAATTGATTGCTAAATGAACAAATCATATGAAGTATCTTACTTTTCTCTTTTTCAAGAGTTCAAGTGGAAAATAATCAATTTTAAATAATATATGAGCTAAGGCACAATAAATAATCATCAGCTATTCTATAGTGCTTCTACTAAAAGATATAAAGAAAAACAAATTGTTGACTGATTATCACAAAACCTCTAGGATAGTTCGAGAAGTAATGTATGTTAAAATAATAGATGAATGAAAGTTGTAGTGCCTATTGTTTTGGTCTGACATTTGAAGGCTGGTTTCTGTTTCAGACGTCTACAAGTTAAGTTCAACAAATAAAAAGTATATGTTAGAAATTTTGAGTTTAGCTTCTTTCATTCTGGGTATGCAATACATTTAAAATAAAGAGCTTTACAACTATGTTTTAACTTGTTTCAGGGTTAATCATAAAACATAATCAAAAATTTCAACAATACTATTCATAACATAAAAGTAAAATAATCCTACATCAGTGAAGGAAACATTCAAACTGAAAAAAAAAAAAACCCATTATCAAATCGATGATAAGATTCTAAGGTACCGAAATTAGGTAAAACAATACTTTCAAATGAAACGTAATTATTATTAAAGATGTGAGAAAAAAGAAACTCCCAAATACTGTATTTATATTTTTATTTGTAGCTTCACTATGATCTACCTTATATGCCTTTGTTACAACTGCTTTCCTCTGTCGTTTCCCACTCTCATCCTCTTGATCAGAAACAACTTCATCATTTTCATCTATGCTGAAATCGGAATCAACAACATCTTCTGCTTCCACTTCTGATCTGAAAATTGGAAAATCAGAAATGTCAAAACAACTAATAAATATAAACAGAAAGAGTGCATACAAAGTATTTCAAAAATATTATTAATTTTGTCACCCTGCAAAATCAAATATCTCAGAGGAAAGTTTGGGCAAGAACGACAATAACTCTTAAATTTTTTAAGGTTTATCTTTATTAAATGAATAGCTATGCCTTCACAAAGCAAAACTTACAACTAATATTGTAATAATCACTCACTTGTAATCATCATCATCCTCTACTTCATTGAATCCTCCATACGTTGTTTTATAAAAATCATCTTCCTCTTCTTCATTAAGTAGTTTAGCCAATTTATTGCCAGCATTGGATCTTCTATCCCTGTTAGCAGCCATTGTCTAAAATGCTTGAGAAACAAAAGATACCAGAAGTGTAAGACAAGTGAACAGCGTTTGGTAAGCACAATATTATAAACAAAGCACAGATAAACAATTAGTGAATAAGGTTACATGCTCTAAGACAAGGAGAAATGATTAAGTCTACATTAGATTCTGCTGAACCAGAGCAAGACCATTTCCAAATTAATTCAGTTTTCAATAATTTAAATCAAATTTACTAAAAGTCTTAATCATGTATAAATTCAACACTTATTTTAATTTAAAACAAAGATAAAGAAAGAAATATTTTAGTGTACAAAAGATCTATTTTCAAATATCTTTTTGTAAAAGTATTACCATTACAACATAACAAATATAAATATTATTAAGTGGCCTCTACATGTTGGCCAAGCCATGGCGAACTCCGACATGCGCGCGCATGTGGATAGGTGGCTTGTACGAGTTGGCCTAAGCTCTTTGCATATCTGTCGTGAGTCGGTTTTTTGGACACAGATCAAAGGGGTTCGTGAGAGCGCTCGTGTAGCATCTCCACCATTGTTCTTTGTCTAGTTGCAACTGAGAGCTGTTAGGAGATTAAAGGTGTTTGTTGGTACTTTTTATGAAGTTTTATATTTAATCTTATTTATTTATATATAATTTCCTTTCATTTTCTTTTTTTGTTATAAAAATAATATAATCCCAATGCAATAGCTGAAACCTCTTGTACGTCCGCCATGCTTGCCTCTCTGAATAATACTGACATGTGGATGGTCCGCTCTTTGTTTACCGACCATTTGTACAAGCCTCCGATTCGTGACGAGCGGACAACATGTGGATCCGCCTATAATAACAGCATGTAGCATTCATTTAAACAACATACAGTACAAATTTTGTTCAAGGTTTTTGACAAAATATATCTTCCTAGTACATTAAATAGAAAATAGGTGGTGTTGTAGAATCCTAGATCTTTACTCTCTAGTATTGCTGGTTCACGCAGAAAGTTTTGGTATATTTATGAAAACATTCGTTTTATTCTTGTTAAGTCATAAAGCAGTGAAATATATAGTTGTGTCCCCATAATTTGTTAAAGAGCAGAATAGAAAAACAATTCAAATTTTCTTAAACTGCAATTTTACTAGCTGATTCAACAAACATTTCCCACAGACCAATGTAAAGTAGTATCAGCAAATCAATACAACTAGTAATTTGTATCTCCGTCGTCTGCCCTACATTCAAGTAGCTTATCTTGTTATAGAGAAACCTTGGGTTCGTTGGTGATGGCAAGGACACCTAGTCATGAGTTCCGACCGAGATTTTAGCTGGGCTGCAAAGCTAATTAAAGCTAAGCCCAAACAAAGTTCTAGGTGCCCATACAACAAAAAACTTAAGACCAACTACGTTTTTTCACCGGAAAATTCCGGATTCCCTCCTTCAAAAAAGCACATCCAATTAGAAGGTTGGGATGGAATTCAAAAGGGAAGAGGAGTGAAAACTATTGGGGGAATCGGGTTGGAGAAATGAGGAAGAACTGAAAGTAGTCTTAGGTAGAAACTCAAGAGTAGAGATCGGAAGTAGTGGACAAGCTAGGACAAAGAGTGGATAGAGAATCCAAACAATACAGTTTGAAAGAGCAGCTGAACTAAGGAGGAAGGAAGAGAAGATGAGAACAGAGGGTTGGAGCAGAAGTAGCGGAATCCACATCTAGACAGATTGCAGTAAAATACATCCAGCACTCCAGATAAGTACTAACCTAACAATATTATAAAATTATATTATAATACCTATAAAAATATGGGCATTATGACCGTGGGGTTTTACGCCCTAAAGCCCTAACGAACAACAACTAACCTAATAATGTTTAGGAGAAGTTTGTCGGGGGGTGCGGTCAGCAAAGAACAACATAAATAAATAAAACTATATTTATTTATTTTATGCCGACGTTTCGACCTGAGTTTCAGGTCTTCATCAGGGCTATAGAACAAAAGAGATAACAACAACATTTAGAGTAACA
>NW_027116544.1:828353-859794 GCF_000696795.3 Halyomorpha halys | reverse complement strand
TATATACATCCACATACAATAGGAAAAAGTAGTATATGGAGAAAGGGAAATAATAATGTAACAAATATGAGAACGAGAAGGGAGACTTACGTTGTGTCGTAGAAGGTAGGCTCGCAACTGATTGATGTAAGAGTTTATTTGAAAATTCCGCTAGAGTGAGCCACTGAACTGTGGTTAGAAACGTAACTGTCAAGAAAGACCGTTATAACACAACAGTTGATATGAAATACTAATGATAAAAAGTTCAAGTTATAGTTTAAAAGAAAAACATAAAATCAGTGAGATGTAAAAATATGGGAATTACGGGAGGAGACGGAATATTTGTGCTGGGTTATGCGGTCTTTAAGTAAATTTTTTGTTTCGCCAATGTAGGATGCATTGCAATTAGAAGTGGAACAAGGGATACGGTACACAACCTGGGAACGGTATTGAGGAGGAATTGGATCTTTAAGATTTGTGTAAATAAAAGACAGTTTGTTATGGGCTTTGAGGGCTAAACGGAGGTTTGGGATGGAGGAACGTAATTGTTTTTTGAATGTTGTCTGTAAGAAAGGGTATATAAGGTAATGCTCTGTATAGGGGGATGGAAAAAGATTGCAGAGAATTTTGTGTAGACGGGGTACGGTTTTTATAATTGTGAAAGAGTTTGTCGATGATTTTTGGAGGGAAGTTGTTGTTTAAGAGAATTTGTTTAATAGAGATAGTTATTGTCATTAAATTGGGAATCCGAGAGAGAAAAACCACGATGAATAAGATTTTTGGCTGTGTTTAGTTTTTGATGGTAAGGATGTTGGGAGTGATAATTTAAAAGTCTTCCTGAGTAAGTTGGTTTTGTGTACCAATCGGTGGATATAGTATTATTGGCGTTTTTTATGATGAGGAGGTCAAGAAATGGTAACGAATTGTTAGTTTCTGATTCAACTGTAAAACGTAAGCGAGGTTGGTAGGAATTGAAGGCAAATAAGATATCGGTGATTTTATTGGGATTCAGTATTAAGAGAAAGGTCCACAGAAAGATATTAGCAAATATTGTTCGTGGAAATTCAGACCAAACAATGTTTATCTAGAGGCGGATCCACATGTTGGCCGCTCGTCACGAATCTGAGGCTTGTACAAATGCTCGGTAAACAAAGAGCGAACCATCCACATGTCAGTATTATTCTGAGAGGCAAGTATGGCGGACGTACAAGTGGTTTCAGCCATTGCACTGGGATTATATTATTTTTATTACAAAAAAAGGAAATTAAATATAAATAAACAAGATTAAATATAAAACTTATTATAAACAGTAACAATAAACACCTTTAACCTCCTAACAGCTCTCAGTTGCAACTAGACAAAGAACAATGATGGAGATGCTTCACGAGCGCTCTCACGAACCCCTTTGATCTGTATTCCAAAAACCATCTTTCGACGGATCGGCAACGAGCTTAGGCCAACTCGTACAAACCACGCGCTGTCTGAGTTCGCCATGGCTTGGCCAACATGTAGAGGCCCCTTTGGAAATAAGGACAGGACCTGATTGATGAAAATAATATAATTCCAGTGCAATGGCTGAAACCACTTGTACGTCGGCTATGCTTGCCTCTCTGAATAACACTGACATGTGGACGGTCTGCTCTTTGTTTACCAAGCACTTGTACAAGCCTCTGATTCGTGGCGAGCGGACAACATGTGGATCCGCCTTAATATATCATTAATAAATCTACCAATTTGATTCGACAAGCATGTTGTAGCTCTTTGTTGTGAAAGTCAACGCTTTCAAAGCTAAATGATAATTCTGTTACTGGACTTCAGTGCTTTAACTGCAGCACTCTCTCTGAACAATTCTGTATACTTTATAGATTACCTTGATTGGAAAAATTTAATTTAATTGCATGTATCATACCATGAATGCATATAATATTATAATTATTAAAATGAAAAAATTAAATGGAATTAAAAACTAATACAATAATGAAACATTTACATTTTTTAAAGTTTATAATCAATGACTGTGTATCGGTCTTTAAATTTTAAAATGATCTGTTCCTGTATTGAGATAATTACCCTTTATTGTTTCCTTTTGATTCAACAGTTGTTAAATAATTTGATTTAATAAACAAAGTAAACCTATCCCATCTCCAGAAAAAGTTCTTATATTATTTTTAAAAAAGTAATATCCATGAGACTCTCATGGACGATTTTATCATTTCAGGATTAGGAAATGTAATTTCATTTAGGAAAATTTCTCTTACTTAAATAAAATAGTCCTTTCATTCTATAAATATTTTATTTGAGAAAGTTGAGCGTTTCACTTTTCACCTAATCCTAGAAAACTACCTTTACCTTGCTCAAAAGAGCTTCTCTTCAAAAATCTTATTTAAATTTGAAAAATACAATGACTGCTATCTATAGAATTATTTGAGAACCTCACAAAAGTAGTCCCATCTATCGTCAGTTTTAGCACACTACTTCGACCTTGTGGTACATATTAGAACCTTGGTTCCCCCCTCTCATTTTGTTGTTCTTGATCTGTCTTGTGACTGTTCTTGGTTATTTTAGTGGTGTTCGCATTATCTGTATATTTTTTTTTTTGTTTATGAAGTGAATGTGAAAAATAGTTGCGATTGCAATGTAAGTAAGTGGAAAATAATTTCGTGTTGTTTTAATGTATATCTCATAACTGATTGAAATTTGTATTCTACAGTGTGTTTTAAATAAGTTCTACAAGTCCTAAAAGTATTATAGCTGTTATCAGGTATGTAATGAAGGTTTATTACTGGATTATAATTCACATTTATTATTCTCATTTTATACATTGTATATCCAAATTTTTTAACATAACAAGAAGTATATTGCCTTCACTATTTTGATATTCATGGATTTATCAGTTGAAGTTGTTTGTTTTAGAATACTCCAATAACCTTGCATTGCTTAATATTGCACAATATTATCTTTAATTAGATTTATTTTTGATGATTATGAAAAAATAACTTTATTCTTAAATAGTGAGGAGCTTCAACATATTGTTTTCCCCTCATCTGTATCTCAGTTTTATTTAAAGTTTGTAATCAAACTACAAAACTAGTTTATGCTCTAGAATTGTGCTTGATCTAGCTATCTTGATTATTCTAGTTCATCTACTATCAAATTACTTATAGGTCAGTAACTTGCTAATTGATATATTCATAAATTTCACAACTTGTGTAATTTGCAGAAAGGGGATGACATACGGTGATAGACCTGTAGAATCTAACAGTAGGTCATTAGTCATGGAAGACGAATTTGAAGGTTTGGAGGAATATGAAATAATCGATACAGATGATTTGGAGGTAGAAATTGAGATGAGTTCTACCTCTGAAGAAGAGGAAGAATTAAATGAATATGAGTCTGATACTGAGTTTGAAAGGAAAATGTCCTGTATTCCTACCACAGACCATGCTTCCCTCATTTTTTCAAAACACACAGGCAAGTTGTTTTGCAATATGTATGTCGTTAAAATTATTTTCTTTTGAACTGTTTATTAAAGCATAATAACTTTAGTGTATCAACTAATAATCAAAACCTTATACTGCATTAGCAGTAGATGAGGACTTATTTATATTATGTAACTACTAATCAAATTGTATTTCTCTTTAAATATATGTGTTTGAGCGAATTTTGAGTTGTTGTTTTTTTTTATATCTTCAAAATATTGAAGATGAGCTATTCTGATCATTCCTCTTAATAACCATGTTTTTTAATTTTTTTTTTTTTTATATTTCTGTTTATATATTTTTCATTTCTGTTCAAGTGAAATCATAGTAGTGACTAGAAAAGAAAAACAAAAATCACTGTAAATGGGAAACAATAAATTCTAGGAAATCATTTATGGTTATCAAGATACAAGTACCTAGTCATATTGCATTATTTGATGAATCAATTTTCAGTAGATTGTCATACCAAATTATGTACTCTAAATATTTCTGTGTTTTATTAATGTAGGTATGACAATATATTAATATCTATGAACTGTTCTTTGTTCAAATGATACTATATGATAACCTCAAATCTTTTTGTGTCTTGAATAAGTTTAGTGGGCTCCTCCCTTGATTTTGTACTTCCGTTAATTGAATATCTAAATATAAGATTATTTTAAGGAAGTACTTTTTTTTAAGGAATGTTGTCTATAAAAAAAAAAATTGGTTAACATAAATTTATTTTTCATGAGCTTAAACAAGATGTTTTATTTTTCTGAAAAATTAAATTAAACTCTCTTTCAAAATAGTTTATGAGTTATTTATCCAAAATATTATTCAATTAAACTCTAAAAATAATTAAAATAAGATGTTAGTATTCACTACTTACTAAAAAATCAGCAGATCCAGACTTATAAAACTGTCATTTTTGTGTTAGTCACCTTGTGATATTCTTGGGAATCAGTTCTGACATTTAAGTAAGAGTTATATCGATATAGTAGGTAAGAGTCATTTTTCTAATTTTATTCACCTCTAGACAACCAATAACAGTCACGGCTTAAATAAAATTTAATTTGTGATTCTTATTATTGGAAAAAAAAAATGGGGATGGTCAGATAGTAAAAACCTAAACTTACTAAATATCAAAATAAAAAAATTGAAACAGACTCAATATTAATATATTTAAATAAACTTTAAACGTCATTTATTAAAACCATTCCATTCAGAATGTGTGACATGACTATGATGAAAAATTATTATATTAATGGATATAAATTTTTCTTGAAGGTTTTTCTTATGTATGAAAGGATTGGTGTAGACATACAGCATCAGTTCCCAAAGTGGGTGCCTCAAGGCTTTGCCAGGAGTACCACAAGCAAATGTTACTTTCTCAAGAATTAAAAAAAAAAAGAAAGTTAAATTAAAATTCACCAGGAAATAGTAGCCTCACCACGATCTGGATTTCCCTGCTCGTGATGGTGGAATACCCCGTTGTCTACACTTTCTATAACCCTGGTTCATTGGCTACCCTAAATTTCATTAATTAAAAGGAACAACTAATTAATTATTTCACAATAATTTAATTTCAATTAAAAAAGATGGATTGGTACTTTAGCCTTATAAATGGGCTATGTAAATAGCCAACTATTTAGATCTAGAATGTACTCATTTTGGGTATAACTATTGAATATCTACTAGAGACCTGCCACACAAAATAAAGTGAAAATACTTAAATGCACAATGGAGTGTAATATAATTCACTCAATAACGCATAATAAGGTCTTTGAATTTGTTTTTGTTCGATCAGGTTTTTCAATTCTGGTTGAAGACATGAATAATAAAATTTACAGCAAAGACTAATATTTATTTTTTATCAGGTTTATGTTGGAGAAAATCTACTCACTTGCATATGTTGAACCATACCTACATAAAAATCATGCCAAATATGTGGAAAATTGTTTAATGCCAAGAACTTCTAGTTCACACTTTGCTCTTTGTGCCAATCAATAACCCTTTTCCATTTAATTTAAAATATCTATCATCAGAATATTAATTTTGTTGTCTATATCAGACATGCCATAGCCCTTGCTTTAGGTAATAGAGTAATATATTTCTGATTAAAGACAGGCTATATAATATATAGAAATAGTTAAGGAATGTAGTATTAAGTGTTTCATGGTTATGATGGTATAATTTAGTTTTGGTTTTTTATAGGATCGGTTTATTGTATCGGATTACATCCTCAAGATGAAAATATAGTTATTACTGGAGGTCAAGATGAAAAGCCATATATTTGGAATACTCAGACAGGGGAAGTTTTGATGGAATCTGATAAATTTTCTGTAAGTTTTGCTATATAATGATTGTTCTCTAAAATCATATGCTTTAAAGAATAATGACCCTTTATAAAGGTACTTCTACACATTTGCCAAACTATGAAAATTGTATACACGTACAAAGGTGTGGATGGGTTAATAAGATTAACTGGTACATGTTTCCTTGACTAAGTGGACTACCTGTCAACTGTCAGTTTATGGGAACTAATCAAAGGGCACTTAAATAAGCGCTTATGCTGCATTCACATGTTTGTACTCAGTATTGTTTTAGCACTACCAAAAAAATAAATATTTGTACTCTCTGGGTTTTAATTAATTAATGAATTTCCTCAACCTACGTAATCAATAATTAACTCTAGTTTAAGATGTATATTTTAAAGTTACATCAAGTTGGTATATTATTTATATATTGTTTCAAATCTTGTCAGTTAACTTTAGTGGTTTATTTTTTATTAAAAATATTTTAATATTTTACAAAAATGTATATGTCTGGGTTGAATGTATTGGAAATTTTTATATCTTCTACGCCTTACCTTGCCAATAATCACATTTACTTTCACTTAACCTATTTTTATTTTGTCCTTTATTATGAAAATATTATAAATTGAAAGTTATAGCTAACGTCTAACTTCCATCATGGTTGCCTCCTTGGAACATCTAGCGAGTGGATACGGGTATTAGTTATGTTCTTTGTTTACCAAACATTTGTTGATATTTTGGGTTTGTGGCAAGTGTATATATATATATATATATATATTTTTTTAGAATAATAACTTATTCATGATTTAAAATTTCATTGTTTCTTCATTTTAATTTTATACATTTATTTGAGAATGGACTAGAAAATATTTTTTTTTTTTTATAATTTTGAATTATCGCAACATTTACCTGTTTTTTTTTTAAAAGTTAGTTCTTGGGAATTTGCACATGACTTGATGATGTGCAATGAAGTTCGGTTGTTATTTCCTGGATATTTACTCTCAAAGCGAGTTCAGCATCATGAAGTATTTTATATATACCTGGACTGGAAGTGTATAAAAACCTGTGATGTATCTACTTTATGGTTTATGGTTATGCTATAATGGTTATATAATGAATTGGTTGGCAGTTAGTTTTCTTGCAGTGCTTCCTTGAATAACAACCTCCAGTTTTCTTTGAATAGTGAATTGTGAAGTCCCATTTATTAATGATTCCTTTATTAATAATTTGTTATTATAGTATTATAAGGGATAATACATTCATTCTTTTTGTTCATTATCATCCCACATTCTTAATATATTATTGAAACACTATTTATCTGATGTTCTTTAACATCTTCATTCATTATGTAACTTTCCTAATTCATAAGTGGAATCTAAATAAAAATACATTGCCCATCTGAAGTGTAGTCATAGTCATATAAAACCATTGTTCACTAAACAATAAATTGTTTTGTTTATTTCCTTTTAAATATCTTGACTCCATAAATTTCCACTTAGTCCTTCAATCTTTTAATAAGACAAGACAATGGATTGGATTGGAGGGAACGCTTTGAGAGGTTCTAATTAAAGAATGTTAATAAAACCATAATGATTGATTTTAATCAATGAATTACATCTAGATATCTTCAAGACATGTATTTACCTCAACAATGATAACACGATCACACTTACCAGGACCTGATTGGTTTTTTCTAGGTTTTAGGCTGAGCCAAAGGAGATTAGTTTTCAAATGAGCATTTCTCACAAAATTATTGACTTTATAAAAGCTGATTGTAATTGCTTCACTCATGGCAATTAGTCTCCTATATGTAGTAATAACAATTCACATTATATTAATGTTAAAGATTGCTTGCAAAAAGATGAACTATAAGTACTAAACTGAAACTTTTGAATACCAAGTCTTTAAATAATAGATTTAGCACTCCTCAGTACCTCAGCAATTGAAGCATTATAATTGCGATTTTGTCATGATTAAATGACTAATAAATATCACCATTTTCTATTACAGATAATTATACAATTGCAAACGTGCAATTGTCGGACAAAACTCTTTCATGTGAATATTGCCGATTAAACTGTGTTCTATTATTTAATAATTGTACTGTTAATATCATATTAAATTGTTTGTGTTCCTTAACAAAATTAAAACTCTTTAAAGTAAACTGTTTGCCTAATAAAACAAACAGAATAGGATGGCTGTTTCATGCTCCACCATATTACTTTTTTGCTTATTATGGGTTGCTAAACCCATGCTTGTGAATGATTGATTCATTAATTCTTTGAACTATAATATTATTTTTTAGTGACTTTTTGCTTTTACTTATTATTTGTGACATTGATGCAATTAAAACTTAAAGCTTTTTTTCCAGGATTCTGTTCTGAATGTCGCATTCAATCATGATGGGAAATACGTTGCAGCTATTGATATGGGTGGTAAAATTCAAGTTTGGAAAACTTTACCTACGGGCTTTAATGAAGTTTGGGATACCAAAATAGACGATGTTCAGGTAAATTATTTTAGAATTTATCTAATATAATTTTTTTTTATAACTATTTTCAAATCAGTATATTGTGTATTCCATGGCAAATAATTAAAGTCTTCCTTCCAACAATCCCTTTTTATTACAGTAATAATAATAAAGGCTTAGCGAACCTGAAGGTTCGATGCTGATACCACCCTCGGTATAAATCTGGTTATTTCTTCCTCCTGTCACAATGCATTTGTAAATGATATCTAAAACTAATTTTTCTGAAAACTAAAATAGTATTTTGCATTCACCCACCAACCAAGTTTACTGTTTTATTAAAATATGGAGCATAAAAATCTACTATTATATGCTACCATTTGGATTTGTGTTTTTTCACAATCTTCAAAAGACACGGATAGGCACGTACTTATCTGTGTGTGGGATTTTTACCCACTAAAACCACCGCCCTACACCTGTTCATTCCTCTCCACGGGACCGCTGCTTGGCATTACTTCATGGAGGGAAATGGCTGAGTGCCGCCTCACTTTCTTCACATGGTTTTTAGGTTTCCATGCTACAAACGTCTTCTAGCCCTCTCTTCCTCTCTCAACCTCTTGAGGACGACTGTGGTGAATCTCTTCACTGCATTCCAATGCTGGTCTGGGATGAGCATATAGCTCACTATGTTTTCTGGAGTGATGCGTCCTCCACACTCTCTCTCCAATTCACTTCTTTCTGCTGCAAAGCGAGTGCAAGTGAAAAACACGTGCTCCGTGGTTTCCTCGACAGTCTGGCATCCAGGGCATTCTGCAGTGTTGTCCAGTTTTAAGCGGTACTGGTAGGCTCTAAAGCATCCATGTCTGGTCAACATTTAGGTTATGTAAAAATCCACCTCACCATGCTGGCAACTATACCTCGTGCCAACATCGGGTATTAACCTGCGGGTCCACCCCCCGGAATCTGCAGCCTCCCAACGCTGCTGCCAGTGGTCGGTTGTTATTTTTTGCTCTTCTTCTCTGGAAACGTGTAAGCGTCGTCCATAGTGCCTGCTTCTTTCTTCAACAAGGAGTTCCACAGGTGGCATTCGGGCTATCACGCACATCGCTTCGTAGGAAACAGTTCGAAAAGCGCTAACTGTCCTTAAACAAACTCTGCGATAAACAGAAACCATCTGTCTCCTGTATGATTTGGTAGCCATTGCTTCTTTCCAAATCGGGGCTGCATATAACATAATGGAGGGGATAACAGTAGCCAGAAGTCTTCGGGTACTTTTTATGGCATTCTTAACGTCTAATGTGTTTTTTTTTGTTTTGTTTTTTTTACGAGGGTCAGTGGAAATCTTCAAAAGACACGGATAGGCCCGTACCTATCCGTGTGTGGGATTCTTACCCACTAAAACCACCGCCCTACACCTGTTTCTCACCCTCCATGGGACCGCTGTTACGCCTACATCATGGGGGTGATTGGCTGAGTGCCGCCTCATTGTTTTAGGCTATCTCCTGGTTCCCCTATCTCTCTCCTCATTTCTTAACTTCTGCATCACCTGTGCAGCAAATCGTTGGCCTGCCATCCAATAATTTGGTTAAGCAGCATAATATGACAATATTATCTGCTGTCGGGTCTGAGCCGCAAACGCGTCGGAAGTCTCTTCTTTCTTCATGAAAGCGGTGACAGAAGAAGAAAACGTGTTCTGCACTCTCTTTCATTTCTGAGCACAATGGACATTCTCCAGTCTCATCGAGCTTAAACCTATACGGTAGGCTCGGAAGCAACCATGCCCTGTGATAAACTGGGTGATATAATAATCTATCTCCCCGCGGTTCCTACTCACCCAGGCCTCGATGTTGGGCACCAGCCTGTGCGTCCATCTTCCACTGAATGCCATATTCCAGCAACATTGCCATTTTAACGTCTAATGTGTGTGTGTATGTATGTATGTATGCTATAGAGCATAGGTTTAACTTCCCTCTCGGACCATCCTATTATGACAGTGACAAATCCCATTTATACACTGTTATACTACCATACTACCATAATAGTAACCCTTCTAACCTTTGAACATCATGCTCAGAGATAAAAAAAAAATAGTTGAGTTAAACACATCTTTTACCTTATTACCATAAACAATTCCTGCCCAATCCCATAGCGTACACTAAATATTAATATTCTTATTGAGAAATATATGTTTTATCTTAGAATTTGGCTATAATTTTGTTTTTTAATTTTATTTTAGTGGATGAGGTGGCATCCTCAAGCAAATGTTCTGCTTGTCGGTGAATCTTCTGGTTCTGTCTACATGTGGAAGGTGTGTTTTATTATTTTGTCATTTAACATAATGATATCATTCTACATTTATATCCAGAATTATTTTTAACCATTTTCTAAAATTTTTGCAGATTCCATCTGGGGAATGTAAGGTTCTTCCAGGACATCGGGATTTAGCTGATGTTGGTGCTTTTATGCCTGATGGTTTGTATTCAATATTTATTTAGAAAAACATTCATAATTCGAAAAATATTGTATACTCATGAATATTATTATTATTTATACATCTTTTATTCATGTATGAATTTTCTCTTTCCTTTAGGTAAGAGAGCTGTAATTTGTTACATTGATGGCTCTATTAGAGTTTTTAACCTGGCTAATGGCAACGTTTGCATGAAGTACGACTCTCCAGACATTCAATTGGAAACAGTCATTTCTCTGGATGTACACCCTGATAATAACCTCATTGCTGTTGGAACTATTTCTTCTAGGTTATACCTCCTCAAAACACAAGGAGTTAAGGTAATAAAAGTTATATATGAAAAAGAAAAAAGTAACCACGTTACCTCTAACTCCCACCTTTTCAGCCGAGACAAAAAATATTTCAAAATCAAATATCCATCATAACGAGTTATATTTTTTTTTAATACTAAGGCTTGTAAGTAATTCACTATCAAGAACAAAACTTTAATAATTAATTTTTGTGTAGAAGTTAACACAAAAATAGAATAAACAAAATAATCCTAAATCAAAACATCGACTTAAACAGTTTAACACTTTTGTCAGCAATATTTTCTCCTCCTCCCTTCTCATCCTAAATCAAGAATTCCTTTTTTATGTAGTATTTATAAATATTTAATCTTGATGCTCTGGCTCCATGATTTGATAGTAATGTGCTTTGTTTTTTCATTTTTATAGTCAGCACAGCAGTTCATGTGTGTGGAGGAACATGAAAAAGGAAGTGAAGCAGTTACAACATCTGTGGAATATGTTGTGTTTTCGAGAAAACTTCCTTATAATGTAATAGTTGCAGCAACTGACAATGCTCTCCATGTATATGACTATGTCAAATCAGTAAGAAACTTTTTTTTTCTGTTGGTTTGTATCCTAACTGACAAATAATCAAATAAGCTAATGTAAAGTTAACAAAACAAATTAGATTTGATCCAACTAGTCCTTGTTAAAGTATTGAGATTGAATGTTTTAAAATTCAGATTTTAGGTAGTTAAGATATTCAAGTTTCTGCTAATGGTCTTTATTCATTTCTTAACTTTCCATTTTAGAATTAAAAAATAAGAATTGGCAACACTTCATTCAACTACTTGTACTTCGTAAAAAATAATCGTTTACAAATAAATGTCTATGTCCACGAAAATGAACTGAATATGATACTTTCTTGGATAAAATTATTTGTTAAAGCCACCTCAAATTAATGAATTCTTTTTGCAAGATAGCTTTAAAAAAACAAGCTGGGTCGGAATATAAACATTTATTTGGCTAAGCTAATAATTGAAAACATAAAATAAAATAAAACAATGAATATAAATAAAAATAAAAAGCCTTTTAAGCAAAAATAAAATTATTGGAGAAGTTCGTCGGGAGGTGCGGTCAGCAAAGAACAACATAAATAAACAAAACCATATTTATTTATTTTATGCCGACGTTTCGACCTGAGTTTCAGGTCTTCATCAGGGGTTGTGGCGTAGAAGGTAGGCCTGCAACTGCAGTTACTAATTACTAATTAGCACCAACTCATATTCAAATCAAAGGGCAAAAAACAGAAAAGGTTAAGTTCTGGACTTTAATGTTGATTAGCATACGAAATGTCCAAACTAAAACACACTGAATGCCGACAGGGATGATTCGAAACTATAATTGCCACTAATTAGCAGGAACTGACCTTAAAATGAAGATGATCGGCCTGTTGCTAGGCGACACCTTAGCAACTGTTTCAATTACACTTAATTATAACACAAATATAAATACATATCTTTCTTTTCAAATCAGCAAATTCTAATGAAAATATTAAAAATAAAAATAAATGTTACTAAATTAAATGCTAATACTATGTAAATACTATTTACAAAATAATCACAAATTTATTATTAAATATGGTGTTAACAATCTTGTTGAATCCTTTTCCAAAACTAATATTTTGGATATTATTTAATTGATCTCTTTTTTGTTTCAGGAAGAGAGGGGTTACATTCCAATAGAAGAAGGAGTAACAAGACTTGTTTGGCCTGAGGGAAAACACATAGTTTATGTTGGTACAAAAGTAGGAAAAATCGCAGTTTGTGATATAAGGGCTCTTAAGAGGATAGGCACTTTGGAAGGCCATTCAAAGAGTATTTTGGATTTAGCCATTACTAAGTAAGATTTATTTTATTTATTCAGAAAAGTATATCAAATGATCCGACTTCTATTCGAAACAAAATAGCCATTTATAATAATGAGTTCTTATGATCATCCATGAATGAATTGGGATTGTTACAAAAATTGGCCCAGTAGTAGAAAAAGCAGGCAATTGTTTTTTTAATTCAATAATAATAATAGTCTTTATTTATATATATATTTACTTTTATAATAGCATTATTTACATCTAATTTTTCTTTATATACATCTATATAGACCTTCCTCTTTTAAGGAGTAATAAAGTCCATAATGGGGACTATCTGTACTTTGGTTCCCTTATCTTCATCTTCCTGTATTTTCTGTCCTTGGCTTTTCGTGACTACAGTGTTCCTTCTACCTTTATCTCATCTATCCATCTTCTTCTTTGTCTACCTCAGTTCCTTTTCATATCCAAGGGGATCCACTCTGTTAGTTTCTTGGCTCAGTTTTCGTCATTCTTCCTCATTAGATGCCCATCTAATCTGGTTTGGATGATTTTTGTAAAGACTTTCCCTATTGTGGCGCCTAACGATATTGGTCTGAAGTTTGTTAATTTAGTTCTGTCCCCTTTCTTGTGAAGCAGAACAATTTTTTTAATTCTATTACATAATGTCAAATTTTTGAGGCGATTTATATATTTTTTTCTCTCCTGATCAATCAATTTCAAAGGTTTTTTTAATGAAAATAATAAAAAACAAAAAAAAAGTTACTTTGATTGGCTGATGTTCGAAAATATAATTAAATACATGGATTCTGGAATCAAAAGTTTGAAAATCAATAAATGACTGGAAAATATACTTTAAAAACAAGAATGTTGATATCTATGTTTTCCTATTGCTGTCAATTTTACTCAATTCAACTAAAAAATTTTAAAACTTGATAGTTAAGATACAATTGTATTGGAACTATTGATAGTTTGAACTGTTGATAGATTTATATCAGTAAGCTATATATATTTTATTTTTTTACTTAATAAATCAGTTAGTTTATAGTTATTTCTTTATCGTTTTATTTTATCTATGTATACTTTTTGTTTTCAGGGATGCAAAAACATTATTCACCACTTCAGATGACCATACTGTGAGATTATTTCCAGTAGATGAACTCATGTCTCAATTTGGAAATTCTACTGAATAATTTCATGTATATTATTTGTAAATAGAATTGTTAATCTGTATAATGTTGATCCTGAATTGTAAATTAAGTTATGTGAATAAATATTTTTATATTTTATTTTTCCTTAAAATTACTGTGATAAGAAAACAGTATTATAATTATTTCAGTAAAGTGAGTAATTACAGTTTTAAATTATTGACATATTTAGAAAAAATAAAAGTGAAACAGGTTTTTGTTGTATATGAAGTTACTTATAACTTGACTAAACTCAATAGCTACAGAAATCAGCTACCTCAATATTTATTTTTTTGGTATTTCTGAGGAATTGTATGTTTATTAATTATCAGGAATAAAGAAAAAGTGTTTAATTTCATACAAAATTTTACATTGAAGTATGATAACTTCAAAAATTATATCAGTTAAATCATTAGAAGTAATATTTGCCTATAAAGAATATTTTAATAGGTATAGCATTAACAAGGTCCCTGGAAGGTTAAGGAGGTCTAAGAGTCCCCTATAGCAGCTGGTTATGTGCATCTATCTTAAAATTTCTTGATATGAAAAGAAGAATAAAATCGTTCCTTATTTGGATGGAGTTCGATACATAAGGAAGAGATAAATGAAGAACCTATGGGATATACCTAAACCAAGTGCATTGTAGAAACTAATGAAGGAATCTCTATTACATTCCTATACAACAAAATTATTACAATAAGTAAAATTTAAAAAGTAGTTAATTGGATGAGGCTATGGAATTTTTTAATTTATTTTTTTTTTTTTTATATATGGTCTAGAAGAACTTTATACAACTTTAAAAATGAAACCTTCACTTAAGAGAAATCATGGAAGAATTAAATAAAGTCAGAAAAGGTTATACTGTTATCCTTCAAAATGATGATTGAGATGAGATGTCTCTAGAATGAGTTGTTTTTTAATTTATTAAAGTACACCAACTATATTTTATGTTGTGTTTTTTTTAACTTATAAGTTATTACAGCTTAAGCAACAAATTACTTCTAAAAGTTTTTATACCTGTCAAAGGGTGAAAATTTGAAAACCATAGGTCTGGTCCATTTTCAGCCCCTAACGTGAGCGCCAGTCATTAGAAAACAATAAAAACTATTCCACTCCTTTTGTTCTACTATGGAGGCTGTATTTTACTACCAAACTATATTTATAAATAGTAAATAAAAACTTAAAAAGATAGTTTTCATCGTTTTGTTAACCATGTAGAACCCCATGGGTAAGGCAATTTAAAGATTTGTTTTTCCTTCTCTTCCTCATTTTAACATTTTTTAAAACCACAATTAAAAGTTCTGCTGGGAGGCGTAGTAGTGATGGCCCAATGGCGCTAAATAGGTATGAATTTTTGTAACAGAGCAGCTTATTTTTTATTTGCTGATGGCCTAGTCCTGCAAGTTCCTAGTGCCACGATTGTCACAATAATACCCTCAAGAAAGAATTAAGCTCAAAGATGAAGGGAGCGACCTTAGGTGCCTATCACAGGAGGATGCCATGAAATAATCTGTATTTTTTTTTCTTTTTAAGGCTCAAAAAAAAATATATATATATTTTTTATTAGTTAAATTGAAGTTACCACACCTGTGTAAGAACATCGCATTTCAAAAATACAGTGTTTGAGAAAGTCAACTCCAAAATACCTACTAAATAAATAAATCAGTACCACTACAAACCATAAAGGGTGCAGTACTTTGTAAGAAGTAAGGTTACTAGACCAACTGTTGTGATTTGGTCTGAAACATGCTGGATTGGCAGATTTATCCCCAATTAAGGGCACCTACTTTACGAGATTGGTTTGACTCAGCTTCTGAAATCACAGAGTTGACTCATCAAAATAATGCATAATTATCTGTCTCAGCGGGATTCGAACCCGGTTACTTGGAGTTAGTGGCACAGTACCTTACCACTGATCCTCCCCGTTCCCATAAAATATCTACTATAAAACTTATTTTTAAAAATTAACAATGTAAAGGTTCTTTTAAATTTTAGATAAGTTTTATTAGCATAATCACTAACCTTTAATAAAAAAAATTGTAATATTCCAATATTAGTTTTATAGTATTTTTAAACTGATTTTTCTCAAATACTTCATTTTTGAGCTGTGTCGCTGTACTTCCTTTTCGGAGCCTTAAAAAAAATACAGATTATTTGTTGGCATCCTCCTCTGATCGGCACCTGAAGAGCTCGCCGTCTTTGTCTTTGACCTTTTTCCCGAGTTGTGAGTTTAAATTAGTAATCATGAAATAATGTGCAAAATAATATCTGTATAATAATCACCAGCAAATGATTTTGTCAAGAGGCAAGGATTAAATTAAAATATGACATTAATACGTTTTGTTAATTCTTGTGACGATTAGTAACACTGCCCCAATCTCATTCTTCTTGGCGCGAAAAGTATTAGTATGTACAGGCACATAATGAGTGTTGTTTAAACTCCAAAACTAAGTCGTACTTGTAAGTGTTCGGTATAGGTTCAAGTGCTTATTTTTTTTATATTTCTCACCTTATTTTATCCAGGTAAGGTTAAGTTATATTATAATTTGGAAAAATCGGGTGCGGTGCAATCACTTAGTTTTTATTTACTCTACTTAAAATTGAAATCAATCATTGATATTTTTAAACTAGTAATTTACTTATAATAGTCTTAGCTAAAAACCGAAGTGTACATGTGCACGCCAGATTGAGTCTTATAGTACAAGAGCCAGGGAGAAAAAAAGGCAGTTACTGCACCCCAATTTTTTATTACTTTACTTAAAACAATGTGCAATTACGAGTCTGCCAAGTGTTTGTAGCGGGAATAAAAAATGGCGCCTGTTTCAAAACGTTAAACAAATTAATTTTTCATTCGGAGTTCTATATCTTTAAAATTACCAACACTAGAAAATCAAAGAGAACATCATTTAAAGTAGAGTAAATTTGCTAAAATATAAGCCCTGACAGAGCTATCTACGTTCAATTACGGAGACATAGCTTTTTAAAAAGTAACATTCATAAAAAATCAGAAGTTAGCGAATTATTTTGAGAAATCTGTATCTCAAAAACCATTCGACGTACAGATGTCTATTAGCACTCAAATTAAAGCTAGTTTAATGTGCTATAAAGTAGTTTATGACGTATATCTTCGTAGGAGTAATACTTTTCATGATACTTGCTAAAATATATTGATTTCTAGTAGTTCGGACAAAAATACTTATGAATGAAAAAATATATCTCAGAAACCATTCGACGAACAGATGTCGGCCAGCACTCAAATCAAAGCTTGTGAAATGTACTATAAAGTAATTTATAACGTAGCATTTTGTAAATTTATTTTAGCAAGCATTTTTGTCCGAACAACTAGAAATCAATATATTTTAGCAAGTATCATGAAAAGTATTACTTCTACGAAGATAAACGTCATAAACTACTTTATAGTACTCTAAACTAGCTTTAAGTTTAGTGCTAACAGACATCTGTACGTCAAATGGTTTTTGAGATATAGATTTCTCAAAATAAATTCTCTAACTTCTAATTTTTCGGTGTACTTTTATCAAATGTTGCTTTTTAAAAAGCTATATCTCGGGAATTCTTATACGTAAATAGCTCTATTAGGGCTCATATCTCTCTTAGTTAAATGATCTCTTAGTTTTCATAGTGTTGCTGGTAGTTTTGAAGATATAGAACTCGGAATGAAAAATTAATTTTTTTAAACTTTTTGAATCAGCCACCATTTTTTATTCCCCTGCCTACACTTGGCTGGCTCGTAAATTTAAACTAGTAATTATACATAGTTTTCATTAAAGTAATAAAATTTTGAGTGAAATAACTGCCTTTTTTCTCCTCTTTGGCTCTTGTACTATTAATAACCCTTTTATTTTTAATGTACGACTTTCATAATAATAAATAGGTTTTCTTAAAAATATTTGTATATTTATCTTATTGAAGGAGAATTTTATATGTCATACCCACATTAAATATTTTTATTTATTTAAAAAAAAAAAGCTTTTAAGAATTTATTATTTTTGTTGAAAAAACTAGTACTTTGAGACAGAATTTCACATAATTGTTTTTCAAAATTAGAGGAGAATCTCACCTTTGAATTTAAATTTATTGACGTGGAATGAAAGCTTATGAAGCAATTTAGTTTTTCTAATAGTAAGAAATCTGCAGGCCAGTGGGAGATTGAAAAAAAAAGATGAACAAATAATAATTTTACAAGTACTAAAGGTTTGTTTGGCGTTTTACACGCTGGAGGGTCCCTTCAAATGTTTGGTTTGTCACCCTATAGTTATCCAAAAAGGGAACCAAGGATTTTCCCATAGGTTATCTACCTATTCTATTCAGTGTTTGAAGTTCAAGATTTATTACGTGGATCCGTCCCGAAACAAAAGTCAACTCCTGGCGCCACTGCGTTCTTTTTTAAATGCATATTTTTAGTATAACAATTGTCGAATTATATAAATTTATAACTTAAATTATAAATGATAAAGTGATTATTAGTTAGAATACGCGTTTTCATTTTAAGAAAGTATTTCAAAGTACTGAAAAAAGTTCGACATAAAAATCATTTTCCTGTAGAAAAAGCAAATTTTAAATCCAACCCTGAATATGAAACCATCTAATGTTTTTTAAAAAATTAAAATTATTTGACCTTTTTTTCGTACTTTTAGGATAAAAGTACATCTCAACAAAAAAGAGCATGATGTATCATTCAAGTGTGGATAAATTTATATTAAGTAAAGTTTCAAGACGTTAAGATACAAGTTCCCTTCGTTCCACCTCATTTCGTTCCTCTTTCTAGGGGACCAATCCCGTACACGAAAAACTGCGTTGAACACCCTGACTGGAACCCTCCGTTCTGAATGAACAATTGAAAGGATATCTGGGACCAGAAGAGTGGCGGGAGGAAGAGTGGAGGGGATGGTAGTGGGGGTAGCGTGGGACAGGAAGCGGCAGTTAGATCGCCGCGATGTCCAGTGCGGGCCAGAGCCCCACGGGCTCTTCGATTAAGCTCAAGAAGGAGCTGGGTCTCGTCGACGGAGTCGGCATCATCGTCGGTGTCATCATTGGTAGCGGTATCTTCGTGTCGCCGAAAGGAGTCCTCGAGAACGCAGGCAGTGTCGGCTTCGGCCTCATTATCTGGGTCTCCTCCGGCTTCCTCTCTCTCATCGGAGCGCTATGCTACGCCGAGCTTGGTGAGTACCTTTTCCATCTCAGTCTATCTACTGTGCCTGAAAGTGCAAAGGCACTGGGTTGTGGTCTTCGCACGGCAAGGCAACCTCACAGGAAACGGCGAATCAGGGCAGATTGTCAAATATCCGCGGGACGTGGGCCATAAGCAACTACGATCCTACTCGCCTTTCCGAGCTCTACATGAGTTATCATGTAAACCAAATTAAGTATGTAAACATGAACAAACTGTTTACTAACCAAAACTCGAGTCACGTGGTTTTCGATGTCGTAGGTAAGGTATAAAGACAAGTCAATAGCAAGGTACATTGGTCACAATAGCAAAAAATCATCTTGTCAATATGATTCCTTTGTCAAAACTAAAATTTTAATTTATTTTTTAATACCTTTTTAATAATAGCTACATGATAGGTTATCACAGAAGTTATAACTTTAAGTTTAACTTTACGACTGTTAACTATTAATTGACTATATTCCATAGGACATTTCTTTTAATAGGGTAAATACATTTTTACCAGAGACACTGGCGTTGATGTCACTTATCTTGGGATTCATTCGCACTTATAAGCTTTTTTCAACTTTCCAATTTAAAATTTTACTATTCCAAAAAATTAATTTAATTTAAATTATTGTAATTTTTATGGATAAACCGGGATTGGTCTTAATTGGATCGTGTTACCCGAGGTGTTTCATCCATTGTGTTATACTGCAGATAACATTTATATTTTTTTTAAATCTTCAATTTATATTTTTTGAGTATGAGAAATTTATAGAGGTGGTTGTGATCTCACACTCAGGGGTGTTTCTGAGACAACTTATTTGGGCTGGCGGTATCTAGAATTTTGAATTGCCGAATTTCCCAAATTGTCGGAAGTCTGGAGAGTAATCCAATTTTCTAAACATTTATGGGAAATCTATCTAAATTGATTTTAAAATCAATTTTTAGGGTAATAACCTATGCGAACAATGTTTTACCCAAACTTTTTTGGGTTTTAAAATTATTAGAGATGAGACCAAACCCTCTCTCTGTATCTGCTCATACTTTGTTCAGTACACGTTGTAGACTAGTTTAAATTAAATTAAAATTAATTATTTGTATTTCTTTTTCAGTATTTCTGTTCTTATGTGTTATTCATAAATACTCTTGGCTTTATTTTTTCACAGGTGTTATATTTTCTTTAATTTATCCAATCCATGTATACTAAATTTTAATTTCTAAGTTTTAATTGAGTAGAACCCCTATTAACCGGACCCACCTTGAGACTTGAACTGACCGGTTCTCGTTTTGGCCGGTTTTAGTTTTAAATATTAACAAAATGTAGAATAACGTTATTTTATGTCGTATGTAATGTTTGAGAAATACAGAATTAAAAAATTCGGGCTTTCATGATGACAATGTTTTTATGTTTATGTGTAAACTGCCAGTGTACAGTATAAGGCACTTGATTAATTTTAAAGACAGACATTACTGAAGCCCAAATATTTCAATCCCCTTTTTCTCAAGGGTATGTTTCTGTAATTTCGTATATAAAGGTTTTCTTATGCATTGGAAAACAAAAAAACGTTGGCTCAATTAAAATAGTATTACTATTTGAGTTTTATTTGACCGCACCTCGACCATATTCCATTTATTACAAAAAACTTTGCAAAGTGCCTGTTTCAGTAGAGCAAAAACAAAATATTTACATTATACGAATTAGCAATGACCACAAAGTTATTTTTTAAAAACTGCTTACTTTCTTTTGTTTGTCAACAGTTACAATATTTTAAAATACAAAATCTCTTGATTGTTGTATGATTAGAACACTATCCCCTTCGTTGAATTTTTTTTTTGTCTCTCTAGACCGATTAAACCAAAGGATTACTGTACATAAGTATAATTCGCGTTTTAATAAATTAATGATTTTTTCCTTTTGGCTTTTAATTAATAAACTGACAAAAATTTTATATAATTATTTGTGTAGATCGCTTGAATATTAGAAAATTTATTTATTTCATATAAAATTATACATGATATAGTCTTATGGAGAATCTACCCATTGGTAGAACTCCAATAACATTTCTATAGTAGAAGCTCACGAATCCATCTTCTTTTCAGGCATGTAGGATTATCAGGAATTGAAGAGAAAGGTTGAATATAAATGGATATGAGTGGTCAGGGAGTTTGTTATGGAAGGATTCATATCTAGTTCTGGCCAAATTGGCAATATATGGAATATTGAGGTCCTTATGAATATAATATGTGATCTAGTAAGGAGCATTAAGGATTTTATGATGGATTTTGGATTGGATAAAAAGGTATTCGATGGTTTTAGTGGAGCCTCAGTTCATATAGGCCTTATATAGATTAAAGCTGTACCACTACAACCCATGAAGAGTCAGGAGTGCAGTACTTTGTAAGGAAGTACTGTGATTAGACCAACAGTTGTGCAAGGAGGTGATTTAAAAAATAAAAAGGTTATCCGGACCCACCCCACTAAGACACCCAAGGAGCGACGGTCCTGTATCACTTTTGAAATATTTGCTTAAAACGGGAAGAGGAGACTTTATTATAGTCAAAATAGAGCAATATTTAAAAAGCGCCTGAAATTGGAAAACGGCGTGATTATAAAAAAAATTTATAATCATATAAAGTTTTTTTTTAATAGTAACAATATAAAGCCTCTTTTAAATTTCAGATAAGTACTTATTACCGTAATTACTTACCGGTAATTAAGAACGAAACTTATTATATTCCAATTTAAGTTTTATAGTATTTTAAAACTATTTATCTCAAATATTTAATTTTTGAGTTGTGGCGCTATTCTTACCAAGGTGCGGTATGTTCAACTTAAACTCAAGTCTAACTAATGATATAATTTCCCTTTTTTTTTTTGTCAAATAATACAGATTACTTATTGGCATCCTAATCTGACCAACCCCTTACTGAGATACCCGCTCACACAACAGACCTTATTATGGTCATGTAAATGGGTCTTTTGTAATTAATAGGAAGTTTTGACCGCTTGCCTAGTAAGTGTTGTTATCAGTTAATTTCAAAATTTAAATCTTTCCTTGTTGAATCGGTGTTACAAATCAACATGTTTAATACAAATTTAACTTAACTAATTGAAGTAATAATTTCAAAATAATTATTGACTTTTGGCATAAAACTAATGTTAAGTTAATTTTCATTTTTAGCTGGTGGTTTTCAATATTGAGACACTAATTATAAGATGGTGTACTGAGATACAATGTTTATACACAAAACAGTTTACATATACGGTGTTGAATATTCCAAGCTCTTTTACATAAACGGAAAGATTAGTGATTCACCCTTCAGGCTATTCACGAGTAGACATTTAAATTACTTACGTTACAATGACACACAATTTATTGTGATTTTCTCATTTAGGCAGTTTATACTTTATACTTTGTAATCATTCAAACAAAAACCTATTAACTATAATATCTTTTTTTTATAATAACAATGGTTCCATTGGTGACGTTTATGCCCAGACCAAGCCATGATGAAATATTTTATTATTATCTTATGTACTAGTTCTTTATTTCAGGAAATCACCCAATGTCAGTTTAAGTCATTTGATTTGGGTTGGTTTTAGGAACACATGACTCATTAAATCATTTTATGATTGTCTTATTAAAATAATTTTACTACCCTGCTATAAAATATATTTACTATTCTCTCTATTCCAATTAATTAGTACTCAAGGTCACATCTATATCCTAAAAAACCTGCAATTAAAATTTTCAATCCAATCCCGTACTACTAGGTCTTGTTTATCAGACATATACCCTGTACCTCACCGAACTGTTGCCTTTGATAATTCATTTTTTTCCCGATCTGCCTATTACTGGAACTCATTTCCCTCTAACATACGCCATGTACCAACCCTTCCCTTGTTTAAAACTCTTATATTAAACTGCCTTTTACTTCACCAATCTATTCCGATATTATAATAGTACAGATGTAATTACCTTTTTTTATTGTTTTTTATGTATTTATTTAATCAGTTAGTTTATTAATTTTTTTTAATATCTGTATCTAAAATTATTTATATACAAATTTAATATAAGTTATAATTATGTGTGGCCACACAGTTTTTGGCCAAAATATGTTATAAAATAAAATTACCTTATAATTGTTCTGAAGGGACCTAGTCTCCCAGAACAATAAACTATTTTTCATTTCATTTCATTACTATCGTAGACTATTTAAGAATATGTTATCCGTATTTTGAAAAAAATAAGATGCGTAAATTGCTACTTATGTATCAGCACGAATTAACGACTCAACTGATTTCGACAAAAGCTTTATTTCCATTCTTATGTTCTTCCTTGCCTCCAACCCCTTCATGTGTGTATTTTAATTTCTATCATTTTGGGAATTGAGAAATAAATCCATTGTTCATTGAAAACGGCAAAGCCGTTTTGGCCAAACTTCATATTATAGGTCTAATACTTACGGGGTGTGATGTTGAGCAGTTACAGTATTCATACACTTGTCAAGCCCGGACGTGGAATGACGTACATCAGAGAGACTAGCTGGAATGCACATGAGCTTCTTGATTTTTTTCTTTATGGCTTTGTAGGTTTAAATTTTAAATTTATCTTTAGGTTTCGTGTAGTACTCTGTGGTTGAGAATTCCTGTATATGGCCTGATTTTGTGTCAAAGCATACTGCTGGTTGTTACTCAGTGTCCCTGAAATACGAAATCCCTACCTTGTTCAATAGAAGACTCTCCGTTAAATCCATCTGTTATTTTTTATGGTTTAATCATACCATAAAATGAATTATAATTTATTTGTAATATTATTAATTGATTATTTATCAGTATTTACTACAGAAAATCAATACTCTATTAAATTAGAAATATTAAATGTTGAAAAATGATTATACGAACTATAAAGCTCTCGTGTTACTATGGATCATTACCTGTTGATCAACTGAATAAGTAGATGGATAGAAATAGATTGACTAGTAGAATACTTCTCTGTTTTATTAGCCGTGAAATTTCCCCCGCAGCATCTTGTTTGTTCATTTGAAATAATTAATCATAAAAAATGAATAAATATAAAATATGAAAGAAATAACTAATTAACGAGAAACTTTTCCTCAAGGTTGTAAATAAATTTCCGAAAGTAAGAATAGTAATGTGGATTTATAATATACTTTTGTTAAGCCAATGATTTTAGAAAGAATAATATCTAATATTAAAAATCGTAATAGAGAATGGTGAGTGACAAAAATGTATAAATTATCTGATTTTATTAATGCATATTTTCGTGTTTCACGAGCTATTAAAACAATAGTTTTGCATTGCGAAAGTCCCATTTCATAAGAATTAAAGTTCTGCTCAGAGTTAAGATATAATCAATCGTATTAAAAGAGATGATAATTTCTTTTGAAACTTTGATAATAAAATAAATAAATGTAAAAAAGTTATTTTTTGCTTAAAATAATTGAGGCACTCGGTCGTGAAATGTGGTAACTGAAAAAACTTTCACAGTGATGTTAGGATATTTTTAAATTACAATATCTGGTTTGCTTATTAGGTTATATATCTCTTAAACTAACTTTAATTTCATGAAAATTAGTTGAAATCAGAAAAATTCCAACTTAGACTTATCTTCAACATTTTAGTAAGTTTCCAATCCCTTGATGACCTTCAAATATCGAATTTATATCTTCCATAACTTCGAGATTAGAATACACTGGCGAATAAGTACTATTTAAAAGAGTAATGCTGAAGACTATTTATCTTGCATAAAAATATAGGTTTTTACCTTAAAAGTTTTTTTTATAATATTTTTTTTTTTACATTTTGTTCATCGTTGTTTTTTTACAACTTTGATTTGTAATGCATTTATAGAATACAATTGAAGTTGTAATAAATTTCAATATACTTGCAAAAAGACAGAATAAACTAAATTTATACCCCATACAAATATAAGTTTATACTCTCATAAAAGTTTTATTAAAGAAAGGCACCAATAGTGGACCACCACTTTGTTTTCACTTACTAGTTTCCTTCGATTGTATGATAAAATTAAAAGTGATGAAAAAATATTATCTCAACAAATAATTGTTGTTTTTGAAAAAAAAAAAAAAATTCTAGAAATTAAAAACGGTAATTACTGAAAATTAACTTTTTTAAGAACTTGAAACCCTGCGCCTAAAAAGAAAAAAAATGAAGGAATAATTACAATTTAAGAGAGTGGAGCTGAAGAAAATTTATCTTATAAATGTAAAACGTTTTTATACATTTCGTTTATTGCTGGTTTTCTAAAACAAATGTTATCTATAAAAGAAACTTTTTACTGCCTTCGACAAACAATTTTTTCTTCTAAATCTTCCAGAGGCAATAAGTAGGTTCATATGTAACTAAGCCTTATTACAAATAATTAGGTGATTTATTGTAGATATTGTTATCTCCACAAATCTGATTGATCCCCATTATATTATTGTCTTTTTTTGCGACTTTTATCTTCCGATCTTAACCCTCTTAAAATATAATCCAGGGATAAAATTTAAAAAAAAGGATAATATATTTCGTTCACAATACAGTCTTTTGTCGCATATATGTTTTTGTATATTATAGCATACATGATATCACAGTCTATTTATGAGCAGGGCACTGCTCTAACTCTATGAGTGGATTATTAGGAAGGATTGAAGGACGCCAACGCCAGCTCGATGTTGTCATTTTACCTCTTTACCTTCGTGTGATTATTATTACAAATATTATACTATGAAGATTACTAATTTGCCCAAATATTGACTGGTCTGTTAACCGAAGTTAGTATTCTATCCGAAAATATAAAATTATTAAGGCCTCAAAATCAAAAATCTTTACTCGCGTTTTGCGTTTTAGACATGAAGGAACATATTTGGTTCTGTCTTTCTGTCTGTCTATAGTAAAATTTAACCGATTTTGGTAAACAAATTTCTGAGATTAAAGCATCCATAAGTATCTTCTATTTAACAAAACATAAATTATATATTTTCAATTCTTTAGCGTTGTGATAGAGCTATAACTTGAAAAAATATTGAGTTAAATTAAAAATTAATAGTCACTACCAGAGATGGTTTTGTGTTTAAAATATAAATATGATTTTCATTTATTCTATAATCAGTTTTCTTTGATATTTATCATACAACACAATTTCTGAAATTTCTTTATTTCAATTACTGGTAACAAGATCCATGTGATATCATAAAAAAACATTTAGGTTAAATTCAGTTAAACCTTTCAACATATATAAAAGTTAGGCCTTATTTAGAACTACTGTGAATAGTGAAACTCATATCTTGAATTTTGGAGAACAAAAATATTAAAACCCACGAAGCTTTAGAAATCGGAAGTTTTACCAGTGTAAAACATGAAATTCTTCAAAATATGGAACTATTGTAAGATGCATATTAAAATTGTAACTGATGTAAAACAAGATGGTCTTATTTTGGTTACGAGCCGTATAAAAAAGAAATATTGTGGAGAAGATATACTTACCTTTGTACTTGGTAATTTTCTTTTTTCTGAGACACTTCAACTTGCTAATTTAAATACTTGGAACTGATAAAAGTCAACTTTTAAAAACCGCGTGCTTGACTTATTTTTCAATCCAATTTATTATTTTAAAAACTATATGACTGCTTAATCTCAAATCGACTTAACATTTCTATGGGGACATAGCTCGCAAAATTCTATTCTAAAACAGAGATACATTCACAAGGTTTTCTGGTTTAAATTAAAAATATTCAAACATACTTTTTATTTATTAAAATATTTTCGTTTTGAAATTTTGAATATTAAAAAGAAAATAATTCAAATTAAATTAAATACAAAGATATTTTGTAATGGAATAACACATCTCGAAAGTTGAGCAGCTATTGTAAAGAAATTTGGAAAACTTAATGAAAATAATCGAAAAAATATAATGTTTATTTATTTACATTCGGAACCTTTTGACCCTGAGAACACCCTTATTTATTTTTTTATTGTACTATAACATTATCATACATTTATTGTGGATTAACCGCTATTGTATTAAACAATTTTATTCGAGAAAAATAAACACTTATACTAACAACTTTATTAGAATTAGTCTACTCCACTCCTTTTTAACGTCGAAGATACAGGTCATTTTCTCAGTGCGTAATAAATAACTAAATGTGACTCTAAACATGGAACGTGATAATTACAAAAGACGGTTTTTCCGTACCTCCTTCAGTATGTTGGGTCTAGGTACTATAAAAGAGAAAATATACCCCAAAAGGACTGTACCAGGTCGAACCATGTGGTTTTTACTACCCTTTGTTAAAAGTTATTTATAAATGATTATTTACTGGTGTTTAAATTATTTATAAATACTGTATAAATCGCTTATAAGAAACATGAGTAAATTTGTTTCTACCAAGCGAGTAAACCCTTTCCATATTTTGAGACAGTGAATATTCAACTAATAATACTCCATAATTAGAGATTTAATTATTATAAAATCTAAACAAATACGAGAAACAAGTTTATTTTTAAATTCAACATTTCCAAAACTATATACATAGATGACTTTATTCTGAAAAAAACAGACAATATTTTATTCCACCTTTTTCATCTTTTGTATTTTGAATGTCGACAATAAAACAGTCAATGTTTTATGTTTAATTGTAACTGAGTAATACTGTGCATATATAGTGTTAATTATATAATATAATATAATTATATAATATAATAGTATTCTGCAACTTTTTTTTTTTTTAGAGGTAATCTAGATTTATTTATTGATAGATATTACAATCTGCCACACAGTTGTGGGCAATAGGTAATCATTCTGTAACTAAAGGTAGATTAAGGATATTCTCGCGCACAGGTTAGTGTAACTAATTTTAATACATTTATTAATATATTAGTTAATACAAGTAATTAATTGAATGTAATTAGCTGGTTACCAATGTATTATAAAAATGCTGATTAAAGATAACTCTTTTATGAAAGTTTTCTACTTTATATGGACTTACCTCTCTAAAGAATGATACGGTTTAAGTGGCGAAAAATCTGATGTAATAAAGGGGTTTTATTAGGTGAATATCCGGTTATTAAAATGTAGTGTAACTGTTAATTTGACATTACCTTATTAATTAAGGAAAGAACTTTAAAAAATAAAATAATACGGTTTCATATATCCTTGAACTTTTTATTTATTTATATAAGTTATATATAGAATCGCTTATAATAGAACTAATTTCGCCTTCTCCTACTGTTAAGATATTGGCGGTGCAATATGGCGTTGACCCCAGAACTGGTCACACGTCCCAACCTCCATCTCCCCCACGTTGAAGGAAATCACAATACACTCTTGAGGGTCAGTTTAGTGGATAACAATAACTCCACTAACTCAATAATAGGGGTCCTGCTATTTTTATATATGAATATATTACCCTCGTGTGTTGCGTCAAAGTAAAGATTGAGTTCTTTTTTTGTCACACCTCAGTTAGTATTTGTAAAATATTTATTGTATATATTTAATCTTAATTGATAATTAATAACGCTATCTTACTTTTATTTTACTTAGTTCCTCAAATATGTAATGTAAATTGCTGTAATCGATATTGTTTCTTGAAATCGACCTTGGTTTACACTTAGAGTTGCTAAAGTCAAAAATAGGTTTATTTAATTTAAAAAACAAAACAAATTGTCTTGGACGTTTTTAAACTTTATTTCAATTCGATTAGCAAGATTCAAGCATCCATTTACTTTTCATATAATGTATTTTTTTATCCATTATTTATTGATGTTTCAGGCTTTTAGGTTAAGAGTTAATCAAACTATTTATCTGCTACTGTCTAATTCCATCGTTATCAGTCAACTATTTTGTATTACTCCATTCAATATTTTGTATAATTCCAAATTAGTTAGTATACTATTTCTTTTCAATCTTATGTTTCTCTAAATGATGGTTGATATTTCCTTTTATGGTCTGTAGCCCTGATGAAGACTTGAAACTCAGGTCGAACGTCGGCATAAATAAATAAATTTTTTTGTTTATTTATTTATTTTTTTGCTGACCGCACCCCCGATCATCTCCAATTATTATTTCTACGGTCAACTATCTACACCTCATTACAAATTATTTTTATTGATTGACTTGTTTTTTGTAGTTCTGTCATATAGAAACTTATAATTTTTATTTACTGATTGATTTCCCTCTGAAATATTAAATTTCCTAATTTGTTTTATTGTTATAATCATCTCAATTAAGTTTGAAAGATTTTATTTCAATCAGGGTAGCACCATTTTCTTTTCTTATATTGGATTTTTTCTTCACCCATTATTTTTTGAAGTATTGGTTTTTTTTTATTTTGGTTCGAAGTAATTCGAAACAAATCTTTAATGGAAGATTTCTGATTGACCGTGCCTAATAATAAGAAATATGGTCCGGTCGGTTGTTTATTAAATGTTTAATGGTGTTCATAGTTTGGTTAGAAAATTATAAATTTTATCTACTGATTGTTTGATTTCTCTCGAAGGTATCAAAGTTCTTAATTTTTTTTTTTTTTTTGAGATAATTGCCCTAAAGAAGTTTGAAAGAATTTATTTTAATCAGAGGAACAATATTTAAACTTCCATTTTCTCTTCGTATACTGTATCTTTTCATTCATAATTTGTTGAAATATGGGCCTGTCGGTTACGAGTACATAAACGTTTTTTGTTGTTTTGGTATATAGAAATTTATGTCCATCAAATGATTGTTTTATTTATCTGTGAGGTATTAAAAGGTTTTTTTTTTATTTATCTAATAGCCACAAAGAAGTTTTCAAACTTTCATTTCAATCAGAGTATCAAGATTCAAGCTTCCATTTCCCTTTTTGTATACTGTATTTTTTCATTCATTGTTTGTTGAATTTTGAGCCTTTCGATTACGAGTAAATCGAAACCATTCTTAAATTATTTTTTAGTTTTTTTTTTTTATAGAAATTTTTAATTTTTATCGAATAATTGTTTGATTTCTCTCCGAAGTATCAACATTTTTTTTTTATCTACTCGCCACAATGAAGTTTGGAAACTTTATTTCAATTCAAGTAGCAAGATTCAAAAATGTACTACTAAATACCAATTAAAATCTTTTCAGGAAAGTACGGGGGAAAAATCCATTTAATATTCTTTATACATTATATTTTAATTTTAGGCTTTTCGGTTACGGTTGAATCGATACCAATCTTAAAAGTTTTGTGCAGTTTTGGCCTGTAATGATTTTTTTTTCAACAGAAAAAAATTATATAGCAAAACATTTAAGAAATTTACTCCAGCGTAAAAGATAAAGTGATATTCCTGAAACTGAATCATTGTTTTCATGTCAAGAGAGAAAATTCCCAAAAGCCTTGATTTTTTGAACTTTAATTTTTTTTCCCCTGGAGAAAATTGGAGATCGCAAACTTCTGCATTCAAAATAACTCGATAAATGAGCATACTTTAAGAACTTCTCCAAACCTTTCCAGATATATACATGTACCATAGGTCTGGGCTCAATGGCATATTATAATTTTGATTCATTAAAAGTCTAAACAATGAAGTGTGCTACAGTAGTATTTTATGCTAGAGGTTTAGATCTAGATAGAAATAGGATTCAGACACGTATTAAATTAAATTCTGTGGACTCAATTGATAATACTAACATCAAATAATTTTTATATTATATTCTATTGTTTACCATTCTAATTATCTACTCTCATACTTGCTTATTTTTGTACATAATAATAAATTAAAAATATATGTAATTACAAATTATATCTGAAACATGATGATAAATAAATGTACGTTTACATTTAAAATACTTAAAGCAAATATTGAGTTCACTGACAGATGATATAGTAGAAAGCACTTTGAAACGTGGCCGTATGACCTTGGCACAAAGACGAGCAACATCTGTTCGGAAATCCGAAGTCTGGAGTGAGGCAACCCTTGTCTACATCAATTCGTCTGCTTCTCAAATCAATTATTAGTGAGAATGTCAAAAGAACACTTTTTTATATATATATTTATAACTGTATTAAAAATGTATGCAATAAGTAAATATGATGGTAGTTATTTAATGGCATGATACATACATGTTTGGAGATTCACACCAATTGATAGAACTTCAAAATTGTTTTTTAAACAATCACTTTATTAGATTCATTATAACAGGTTCATTCATAAAACCTCAATATAAATAAGTTAATATTAATATTTATTTCACTATTAAATTAATAACTT
>NW_027116544.1:817552-828303 GCF_000696795.3 Halyomorpha halys | reverse complement strand
TATATAAGTATATGTATAAATTGACTATCCGAGTTTTTGGTTTTAATGATTATTGATAGACTACATTTTGTTTTCTATCGCCGATAAATAATGTTCAGTTGGGATTCTAGAGCGAAATAGCTTTGTCCCTATATCTGTTTCAAGATAAGATTAGTTTCAAATGAATCAAACTTCAATATTTATCCATGCTTTCCTAGAATGTTCTTATATAGTTTGGATCCACAGATTTTGTGAATCTTGGATGTTATATAAGTTCGAACTATGGAATAGGAAGGTCCTTTCATCAATTTCGAAATAAACTGTTATTTTTATTTCCTTCCAACAGTTTTTTGTTGCCAAATTTGAATTGTCAAATAACATATTTAAAAGTGCAGGTTCTCTTCTTTCCAAGTTTCAAATATTGGGATGTACTGATAGTACTGGTCGGACTGTTATCTTTTAACCGATATCTCGTTTCCTTAACATTTGCCTAGTATAGATTAAACCTGTAGTAGATTTATGTTAATAACTGTTCATTAAACTTTTATATTAAGGATTCTCCGTCCGATGGTGGTTGTAAATTTATTTAAATATTTCTATGATTTTCATTTTGCTATTGACATAGGTCAAGTATAAATTATTTTATACAGGGAATAATTAAGAATGATAATAACACCTGCATCGCCACAACCTATAAAGGGTTTGGGCTGTAGTACATTTTTAGGAAATGTTGTTACTAGACCTACAGTTGTACAAGTAGGTGATTTGGTTAGAATAAAGCTCGATTTTACCCAATTAACTTTCTGAGGCTGGGTGGATCTCGGTGTGTTCTCAAACCCACAGGGCTGACTCACAGCTACAGAGAAACAGAAAATAATTATCTGCCTCAGCCAGGTTCGAGCCTTTTATTATTTTAATTAGCTTAAAACGGGAAGAGGAGGCTTTAAGATAGTTTAATCGAGCAGTATTTAAAAAGCGCCTGATTTTGAAAAACGGCGTTAAACCCTCCACCGCCGCCCTCCTTGATAGCCTTACTTATCTGACTTTTCAAACAGACAATTATAGCGAGTAGGTTGGTCGATGTACATGTCACAATCACACAAGAGGAGATCATAACACAAAAAAGGCAATCCTTCCTCGCCGGTTCCGCCCCGCTAAGACTCCCAGGGTGGGACGGTCCTATATAACTTTTGAAATATTAGCTTAAAATGGGAAGAGGAGACTTTAAGATAGTTTAATGGAGCAACATTTAAAAAGAGCCTGAAATTGAAAACGACATGATAACGCTTAAATAATAAATAAGTCTTTGGAATCAATTAGCAATCCACTCCCAATATAAGGAATAATAACTTCAAAAAATTATTTCTTGTGACCTTTAGAAATAGAACAAAGAGCTTAATGATCTGGTATTGAGGTAAGTAATTTGGCCAAGATTCAAATCGCTAATGGATTTCTAAGTAGGAAATAATTTAATTATTTTTTATGAATATGGGAGCCTGTAAAAAATTGATTCGTAAAGTTTTATCCGCATTTATTTAATTCCAAAACAAAATAAATGCACGTATTTACTTAGAGCCTATGCTTTCAAAGAGATTTTCCAATTTTAAGATTTTTTCAGTGATTCCAATTTCTTTTAAGTTGTTTAATTATACATGTATAAATCCAAAATGATATTTTTGTAAATCAAAATCATATGTCTTGATTTATTCAGAAATACTTTTCAATATACTATTTTTATTAAGATAAATCGTAAAGGGAAAAATGGAGGTTCCGCCATATTTCAGAATATATTGAATCGTGCTAACCATTTTTGGTTTTTTGCTCTTATATTATGCAAACAAACAATTCTATACTAATATACAAAGCCGAAGGGTTTGTTCGATTGGATCAATTTCACAGACTACCAAACCGATTTGAAAAATAATTTTTGTCCTAAATAAGCTGTAATCTTTGCCATGATAATAGCAGTGAAGATGAAATTTATAATAGTTTTTTTTTATGCTATAGAAATGCAAAAGGGCTGAATGAAAAAAAAAATGTATTTTAAGTGCTTAAAAAAAAGTTCACCTAAAAACGTACATATATATTTTTCAAATAATAAGTAATTAGTAGCAGTATTAGCAAAGATAAAGGGAATTGGACTTTGTATTATATTCATATTGTCATTAAACTGAAAACGCTTTCTGCCTTATCAGTTCTTTTAGTGAATCGTACTTTTGTTTCTCCATTAAATTTTGGATGTCAATCAATTAATCCGGTGGTTAACAGGAGGCCCACAAATGATGGCCGCGAGAGTCTATGTGGTCAGCGAGAGTTCCTGATAGCACATATTCGAAAACGTATGGTTAAAAATGATTTATTGTTTTACCTTTCCTGATATCTCATTAGTTAGTGAATTGTAACAGATTTTATGGGTTTTTAACATACGAGGTGAACCTTTTTAGCATATCAATCTTCAAACATTTATCCCGAAGTGGCCCCAAATCAGGAAATTTCAGCGTGAGTGTTCTGCAGACTTCGGCGGGTTTGGAACCTCTGAGTTAATCAAATGCACTTCGTTATGCACTCATCGTGTGTATGACACAGACATGCATGTATGTAATCTTACGTGGATGAAACTACGGGGCACAGCTAGTGTTGGATAAAATAACATATTTTACTAGGTTTGTGAACTTGGCTCATGCGAAAGTATTGAGCAGATTTTATATACTATTCTCTTTTTGAAACATTATTACAGAATACAGAGAAACCCCCCAAAAAATTAAATTCACTATGTATATGTCGCTGCTTTGGTTGTATAGCGACACATTTGATATTCAAAATATTTATTTATGTTGAAATTGGCGTGTTCACCGTAGACAGGGGTTATCTACCTTGGTCCCTCTATAAATTATTTCAAAGCTAATTTCAAAAACCAAGTAGGATGGTCAATAAGTAACTACTATAGAATACGTCAAATACAATATGAACGTTGGCTCAATAAAATAGTATAATTATCTACTATTTGAGTTTTTTTTTTACCGCACTCGGACCATATTCCATTCAATATGAAATAAATTTGTTTTTAGTCAAATGTGCCACTATTCGATCAAAGCAGTGATGTGTGTTTATATGATATTAAGAACGCTAGTAAAACAAATGAAAATTCAAACAGTAAAATAAAATAATATATTAAATTTTGTTTTCTAAAACTATTTTTTAAGAAACTGGCGAGGAAAGGAACGATAATAGTTTTAAATAATAGTTTACAAACCTTCATTTGTTTGTAAATTAAGGTTGAAAATTTGTTTGTAATAATTTTGCATAAACTACCAATGATTGTTCCAAATGTGTTTTAATAAATAAATTCATTTGTTCATTCGTTAATTGTGAGAGGGGATAGCTCTTTGCATTATCTATAAATTGAGGTATTCTTAAAAACTCATCTTTGTAAATTGCTTTTATCACTTAGTGCACTATCCTTTCCCGATGATCCATAACGTTCTGTGTAACATAAGAAGTCAACCTCAAGGATGTCATCCTATCATATTACGTATTTTTTGGGTCGGAACTTGATAAAAATAATTTTTTAATATATAGATGATTGAAGGGGGCGAGTAGCACATTGGTAAGGCAACTGTAATACTAATTACTAGGACCCGGATTTGAATCCGCCTTTGATAAATAATTATTTTCTGTTTTAATGTAGCCGTGAGTCAGTCCTGCGAACTCCACAGGGTCCACGCAGCCTCGTGAAATGGGTACCCTTAATAGGTTTAAAATCTTGCGATCAAGCTTAATTCTAACCAAATCACCTCCTTGAACAACCGTTGGTCTGGTAAACAGTGCTTCCTTACAAAGTACTGCAGCCCTGACCCTTCATGGGTTGTATTGGTACAAATTTAATTTTGATTATTTTACCGTATATATTATGGTTGTGGTCAAGACGAGCAAATAGTTTTCAACTATTTATTGATTGTCAAATTAAATAGTACTTCAATTATAATGTTGTTCTTAAGCGCAATCCTGACCATTTCCTTCAAATTGATAAAAATAAGTTTTCTCTTATGATTGATTGACTTTCTTTGACAGTTGCTAAATATTTTACCTTATTCCAATGCATCATACGTTCATTCTTTCATGTCCCGTAAACATATTTTTCTCAACCGCCACTCATGAAACACGTGCCTGCTCGAGTCCAGTATATTTGCATATCGAGGAGATATTGACATTGCGAATGTAGTTCTCCTTCGTCGTGTCTCAAACAGATTTCGAAATATTTTTTTTACGATCTTGTTCACGTTGAGACATGAGCAGCTCCACTATTAGAATGTTTGTTCATTTACATATTAAAGATTGAATTACAGATACCAGCATATCTCCAGAGGTACTTGTCAGAAGTGGTTTCCTATTGAAACAATTGAAAGAACTAGTTTTCAATAAGCAACTGATTAATTATTGTTATTTGTTGTGAGCATGCTTGCTATTGCATTCCGGTCTTATATCATGTTTATATTTTTGATATATTCAAAACTTCGAGCTGGACGAGGAATCAGTGAAGATATTCCAGTAAAATATATTTATAAGAATTTTTCAATTTTTAGAGGTATTATTCACTCTTATCAAATACAAAATATTTTTCTCATGTAAAAAAAAAAAAAAAAAAAAAAAAAAATAAAAAATATTGGAAGAAGATAGTTGACCTTATGGAGTAGATTAGAGTAGGTCCGTGTGGCGGTTAGTAAAGGTTTCAAAATAGTAACAAAAAAAATATTTATTGTTAACCAACAATAAACAACTGTTTCGCCCCACTTTGCAGGGCTTGGTCAGGGCTGATAAGAATAATGTTCTGTTATCAACAGTTGGTAAAAGTGAGGAGAAATGTTGGTTAACAATAAATAGTTTTTTGTTACTATTTTGAAACCTTTATTGACCGTCGGACTATCTTCCTCCAAAAAAAAAGGAATAATTCTTATATACACATTCTCGCGACCACAGTTATCTTATAATCTTTTCTTATCAATGGGTGGGGAGCCAAGGAGTACCAGTGATTTTTTTCTAAAAAGAAAAAAATATTTCCCTTTTAACATTTTTTGAGGTTAGGTTGGACCAAAGATGTAGTTCAAAGAGGTCCAAAGAGATAGTAAGAAATGTAGAATGATGGCTGTGCCAGAGAGAAGTGAAGATGCACAGGTGGTTGACATGATTTCCCATATGAAATCATGAGGTGATTTTTATTCTATAAATTAAAATATATAAGGATGAAGATTGGTGTTATATAGGTTTTATTATTGTTATAGGTTTTTATAGTGCATGAATATGGGACAGTGTCCCGAAACGTTGTACAATCTCATGAATAAATAAATAATAATTTATTTCAAATGATGGAAGTGATTAACCTCAAAAAATTTTAAAAGAATTGACTCACCAGACTTCCTAGAGAGATAATCCAGAAAATATTTCCCATCCATTTGTACCTGAACCAAACGTAGCTTTAGTAGACAAAATTGTGGAATTATCAATACTTACTTGTTAATTATTTATAATTTCACAATTTTGAATGTCATTTGCTAAACCATTTCGCCTACACATATATTAGTAATGTTAACTATTATTTACATCGTTCCAGCTAAGATAAAAAGCAATAATTTATGCGATTACGTCCTTACCAAGCAGATACCTGTTTGCTGAGACATCTAACTGTTAAGTTCGCTAAGATACCAGGTTGACTTACAATTGTTCCTCTATTACGCCACTCCTACATCCAAATAGGGAACTCCTGGATTGCCGTTAAGTTTTTTTTTTTTTTTTTCAACAGGATGCCCTATTCCCAGTCAATGAACTTACTGGTTTGCAGTTTGTTGTTTGTTATGCCCCTAGAACCTGGAAACGTCTTTGGGGCGTTCTCGAATAAGTGTAAATTACACTTAATAACTCAGAAAAACATTTTACTGTTTAAAAAATAATAAATATTTCATTCTAGAGATACCTCGAAAACATTCTTGAAGTTAATACAATTTTACATCTACACGAAAAGTAAACGATAGTTGGAACGATATGTCATTAGAATTATGCGTTGTTTTTCTTGTTAATTTTATATTATTATTCTTTGTTTTGTTTTTTGCACTCCAGAAATAATATTTATCAGGATAGTTGTATCATGACACAATTAGATAGATGTCTTGAGAATCTATTATTAGACTTTTTACATTAAGCGGCGGTCCCACAAATGAAAAACTTGACCCCCAACCATGGTCAGGCAAGTTTCCAAGGGAGTATTAGGCCGACAAATAAACTAAACCAAATTATCCCATATATTTTATATTTGCTGTCAGCAAAGATAAACAAATAAACCAAATTTATTTATTTGTGCCAAAGTTTCGACCTGTATTTCATGCCTTCATCAGAGTTGAAAAACAAAACCAGATAACAATCTTGATTCACAGAAAAATACAAATAAAAAAAAAATTACAAGCAAACTTGAAAATATTCATAACAATAAAGTATTAAAGATAGTAGTTAATACTGTATAATATTGAAGAAGTAAGAATTATACATGATAAATAAACAAAAATAAAAAAACAGACATTCTAGTAAATAAAAAAATAAACATAATGAAAGATAGAAAAGAATGTGTAAATGATGAGTTATTGAATTATGGTGATAACATATGTAAGTTACGTTAAGAAATATTGAGTTAAAATGTTTTATTTACTTGAAAACTGTCTATTTTTTAATAATTTTTTTTTTATACATTTATCTTGTATAATTCTTACTTCTACAATATTATATTTTATCTTCTACTAATGTCAACTACTAAGTACTTAATTTATTGTTATGTATATTTCGAAGTTTTTTGTTATTATTTTCTTTCTCTGAATTAAGGTTTCTTATCTCGTTTTGTTTTTCAGCTCTGATGAAGGCCTGAAATTCAGGTTGAAACTTCATCACAAATAAATATGTTTTGTTTATTCGTGTATCTTTGCTGACCGCTCTCCGACCACCTTCTCGTAAACTAGATATTATTTGTCAGAAACTTTACTCCCACTTCTTTAACACTCGAGAATAGAGTAGAGAATCGATCGACTCCAAGTGAATCACTTGAGAGTACCATTATTTTAGTCATCTACTTAATTCGGTTCCTGATTCACCTACCCATCTCTTTGTGCCGCTTAGTTCGGTGCAATTTTTATACCATAAATTATTTTTTAAACAAAAAATATTTCATTAAATAAATCAAAAATTTGTATCCTTTTTTTGTCTCAACACTCTTTATTTTTCACCAGCCCAACGTTTCGGCCATTTTAGCCATTCTCAAGGACATCTTGAATTATAATTTCTTCCTCACATTAATTTAAAAGTTACTTTTACAGGCTATTCTGCCCAGGTCATTTCCTTTATTATAAGTTAAAAGCCTATTTAAAAAGTCAATTATTGGTTTTGGGTAATCTTATATAAGAATAATTAAATATTAATGATTTTAAATTTAAAAAAATAGGTAACTAAACTTAAGGTTAGTAAGCTTATTAATAATAAATATGACTTTTTAATAATTGACTGTTGGAATAGGTTTGAACTTTAAATAAAGAAAATGACCTGGGCAGAATAGCCTGCAAAAGTAACTTTTAAATTAATGTGAGGAAGAAATTATAATTGAAGATATCCTTGAGGATGGCTAAAATGGCCGAAACGTTGGACTGGTGAAAAATAAAGAGTGTTGAGACAAAAAAGGATACAAATTTTTGATTTATTTAATAAATAATTATCTTGTCTCAAGAAATTGCAATAATATAATTTAAAAAAATCTTTCTTCAAACTGTAATATAGTTTAATTGAATTTTTGAAAAATAGATAGTAATGTTTCGATAATACATAATGTATCTTTTCAAAATTGGAAAGTTTTACAGTGAATCAATGTTAACACTTTATATGGCTTAGCCATTTAATATTTAATGCAGCCAGAATAAGGGCATACTGTTATCATTAACAGCACGTGGGGATACTGTATGGGAAATATGAAAATAAGTGGCAGTAAAAAAACCCTAATTGCTGACAGGTGTTTACTAACGCCTGAGAACAAAACATAGGGGTCGGGGGTTTAAATATTCTTACATTTAGTGTCCGAGACATTAAGATGCATAAATTTCATCTTTTAACTGTACTAGCCATTTAAAAATAATTATTGCTTTTTGTATGGAATTCATTATCAGATAACACATTTAAAATAACATAAGATATTTTTTTCTACAGACGTACCACTGATCTCAATTAGATATGTGAAAATTCGTCCAGCCACTTTTTATATTCATTTATAAAATTGATAATTTAAAAATTGGAATTCTATTTTTTTTTTATATATATATTGAAAACTTTTGGTATGGTATTGATGATTTTTAAGAAAATTCAATAAATTTTTTAAAACTTTAAATAAAAGATTATTTTTTATGTGGAAAATAAATTTTCAAAACTCAAATATAATAAATTAGCCAAGATTAAGGATATGTCATAATCGGAGAACATCGCGCGAGCGGAACACACGATGAAAAAACAATCCTACACAACGTCGTTGAGTGTCTTAACTGAATTACAAACGTTCTAATACAACGCTCACATTTTTATTTACTTTTTTAATAGTCGTTTTTATTTATTATTTAATATAACTTGTCACATAGCTATAATTAATACATAGTACATGTTAAGGTACCCTTAATTGGGTAAAATCTGGTGGTTGAGCGTGATTATGAAATCACCTCTTTGCACAAACGTTGGTATAGTAACACTACTTCCTTAGAAAGTACTGCACCCTTAACCCTTCAATGGGTTGTAGAGGATTTTAATTTTTAATTTTACATGTTAAGGTGCAAATACCTTTTGCACCTTTACATGTACTGATACAGTGAGGTAATTTGAATTTTATTTTATTTTTTTACATATTAATAGTTTCCAAAAGTTGGGAAATTTAAAAAAAATGTCTACACAATAAAAAGAATAAGTAAAACATAAATTATAAATAATGAAGAAATAACCAACTAATATACTTGATTAAAAAATAAAATATACACAATAAACAAGTTCTATAAAATTCAGGTTTTAAGTTTTGTTTACATTTTATCTATTAGTTTAATATGTGAATAGTCTCATTTTAGTGAATATGAAATCTTTTGTTTTTGGTTCGTTTAACTTAATCTTCCATATTTTAAAATAAAAGTTGCATGTATAATAATTATGTGAACCGCTACAATCCATTAAGGGTCAGGAAAACACTGTTTTTAGAACAACGGTTGTACAAGGTGGTGATATTTTCAAAATCACGCACAATCGCCAGATTTTTTCCCAATTAAGGGTACCCATTTTATGAGAAAAATAAACTCTGATGCTTACATTATTTGCGTACCTATTATCATTATTTTGTTACATTATTTATTTACCTATTATTATTATATATCTATCGTTATTATTACATTATTTAGGTACCTATTTTTATTTATTATTAAATAAACGCTGATACCTACATTATTTACGTACTTATTATTATTATTATGTATTATTATCGTGTCTACATTATTAACGATTTTTCATCGTCCGATTCACTTTTCCAATTTGAATATAGCATCTGACAAGTAGTTCACAGGAAAACAATTTTTTTAATTAATTGAAACTAACTCAACCTTGTAATTGTATTGCAAATTACATATAGTTATTTATGTGCTCACTTTTTGTAATATTTTACAAAAGTACTTATCACTCGGCGAATATGCCTAGAACGAAGTGGGAAACGGTGATAATGTATTACACCGCAGAAGGTTATTTCTTATCGCTCCCTAGGGACCGTTTAATTTGAAAAGTTATTATTTGTTTCATGGCTGGATACGCTTTATCGATGATCAATTTAATTGTTTTTATTTAGCATCAAAGTGTGTCTCTATTATTTTCTTTTCAGTGTTGAAACATAAAATTTATTCTGTTCGTTGTATTTATCTATTTATTATTATTTAAATCATTGTTTCCAACAGTAATACTACCTCTGTAATTCTACAGATATATTTTAAGAAATATGATCTACTGATTAACAGTTTTAATACCTAAATATATTTATAGTATTATTTTTATTTTATTTTTTAGATTCGTAAATATATATAAGTATTTATTTGGTCCATACATCGCTGCTTCACTTGAATAATGGCATATCTGACAAAAAAAAGTTATGGTTATTATTTTGAAATGGTCGTATTCCAATGATAATTCAGTAGGTAGATTTCTTTCTCTACTGTGGCCCCTCTATAGACTGGTCCAAAAAACGGCTGTATAAGGTAACCACAATCAATAGACGTCAAATACATCTATTTGATTTTTTGTTTTTTTTGTCAGATGTGCCACTATTCAAGCAAAGTAGTGACGTATCTAACCAAACTTTTAGATATAGCAGGTATTATACGACATATTTGATATTTATACTATATATATTTTCAAAACTCAAATATAATAAATTAGCCAAGATTAAGGATATGTCATAATCGGAGAACATCGCGCCACAAGTTTAAATGTCATTTGCTAAACCATTTCGCCTACACATATATTAGTAATGTTAACTATTATTTACATCGTTCCAGCTAAGATAAAAAGCAATAATTTATGCGATTACGTCCTTACCAAGCAGATACCTGTTTGCTGAGACATCTAACTGTTAAGTTCGCTAAGATACCAGGTTGACTTACAATTGTTCCTCTATTACGCCACTCCTACATCCAAATAGGGAACTCCTGGATTGCCGTTAAGTTTTTTTTTTTTTTTTT
>NW_027116544.1:787541-811612 GCF_000696795.3 Halyomorpha halys | reverse complement strand
TATATATATATATATAAAAAGGTATGAAATTATGCTGTTATAATATTAAATAACAAGACAACAAAAAATAAAATAAAAAAGTAATAGGTGTCAATTAAGTAAATTTATTATTTATGTTATCTTGTTGTAAGACAGCGTAGACAAGTTGTATTTCATTGCATATTCGTTCACCGGATTATTTTTTGTGACTATTTAATATGTTTTTATTAAACAGGCTATAAAATATTGAGGTTTTTTTTATTTCAAGTAGGCCAAATGGCAGTTAATTGATTTACAACTGTTAATATCGTAGAAACCTATCTTTTAAGTTTGAGAATTAACGGCTGCTGAGTCTAGTAGTTAATATAGTTTTGAATTTATCCCGATCTATTCTAGAACTTATTTCCGAGACTAGCAATCTATCGACACAAGTTCGGGCTCAGCAAAAATGGTTTTCCAATAATTTTATTCTTGAAAAAAACTTTTGTTGTATATTTTTTTCTTTTCTCTTATTACTTTCCTTTGCCTATATACGGGATATGTATTAATGAAACGTAATGCGATCGTACGTTTTTGACGGAAATACACTTTTCGATGTACCCTAGCACCAAAAAACCTAGTCACACAAAACTTTTTTTTTATGTTTGAACAGCCTAGTTAAAAACTTTTTTAAGTCTATCTTAAAAAAGAAAAGTCGTGCATAATTTAAATTACATACTTAAGGGGGTATATATCTAGGGATTGACAGCAAGTTTTTAGATAAAATCTACCGACCTGAAGTACTACTTTGTAGAATCGATTTTTCATGTTTTCTCAACTATCTCGAAAACGGCTCAAACAATTTTGATTAAAATTGGCATGTTCATAAACAGTTAAGTGGTCTTTCCTCATTGAAATAGTCTTGCAGGGATTAAATGAATTTTTTTAAAACTCTAAAGTAATTTCAATTTTGTTCATTTGAAAAAAAAAAAAATCTCATCAGGGGGCTAGTCACCAACCGAGAAAAATAACCTAGAAAAATCCCAACCATTTTAGGCTGGTGTAATTCATCGAGCTATGAAAATTCCACAATTATGGAAGAAATACTTAATTACAATGGTTAATACAAATTACTTTCACATGAACTATTTGTTATATGTTTAAATACCCCGAAGTTGTAGGGCGCTTTTCAAACTCGCCAATGGCGTAGAAGGGCCTAGATACGGCCCTGGTTATCATCGTTAGCAATAAATCAATGGACGAATAAAAAACATTAAAGAATTTTATAACTAAAGGAAAAATAAAGATACGTCCGATTCGAACGGAAAATGCCGAGAATTGGTCTTTACGGATTCATTAAACAGGAAATTTCATTAACAAGAAATTTTTGGCAGGAACAAAATTTAGATTTGTCATTACCACTTCGAGACACTCTGAAGTACGAATTAATAGTGACAGAAAATTAAATATTTTTTCTCACAATTTTCTTCTTCTTTCAAGTGTAAAAATAGTGATAAATTTAACACGAAACCAACAATCTACACACAATGGTTGGGGAGGTAAATAGAGTGGTTGTGCGCACCGCATTAATTTTTTTATTTTATTACATTTTATTTTGTATTTACATCCTAATTAAAATGTATACCATAAAGTTCGCATAGAATATACATTCCTCTTGCACAGGATAGCTATGCAAAGGAAAGCAATTATTGTGCATATATTTTTGTTATGAGAGATCTTTAATTAATTTAGAATAATTCCCATGATGCCAGATAAAATAAATACTTTATTTATAATACCTGTAATTATTATTATTGCCGTGATTCGACGAAACTCTGGTATTTTTAGTGAGCCCGGCTGTACGCTTGGCCTCTTACCAATGTAATCACTTACTCAGTGTAGCAGCCGTTGAACCGTCGATATGTTTTCTCTATTTATGTTTTTAACTAATAAATCGGTAAAAGACAATTAAAAGTGAACTAATTAATTTAAACAGAGATACACAATGTAGGACAAGTTTTATTTACGAATACATTTTTGTTCTTATATATGTATATATAGTTGACCGTAAATATTGATATATAGGAAGATGTTCAAGGTTGCGGTCAAAGGAGAAACAAAAATAGTTTACAACTATTTATTTTCCGACGTTTCGCCCCACTTTGCAGGGCTTCATCAGGGCTGTTCAAAGCAAAACTAACTTTTTACTAACTTTAACTAACTTTTTACTAACTTTAACTAACTTTTTACTAACTTTTTAACGGGTGAACGGGTGAACCGTTTCCTTTGAACAGCCCTGATGAAGCCCTGCAAAGTGGGGCGAAACGTCGGAAAATAAATAGTTGTAAACTATTTTTGTTTCTCCTTTAACCGCAACCCTGACCATTTTTGTTCCTAGATTCATACTTGATAAAGTAAATAAAATTCGGAAAATTATCTTCCTTATTAGTTTACTGTCTTCTCGTCATTTTACATATTATATATATATAAATACTCTTAAATGTTAATTTGAGCAAAAATAATTTATGTTTTGATAGTTGTGTTGAATGTTAAATTAAGAATTTATTAATTCTTATTATCTTCTTAGTATCTATTAATTCTTCGTGAACGTGAAGAAATGGAGCCTTTTGACTTACGTCGAATAAATATCATTTGGATCGATTAGTGGATGAAATTAGTAGATTTTAATTTTTCAATCATATTTCACAGATTTTCATTTCAAGCTGTTCTGGCACACTACTTCAGCTATTTAAAGACAACTATAGCAAAAATAATAAAGATATCCTACGAATACAAGCCACGTGCCTTAAGTAAGTGCCAAGCTTCTTGATATCGTTTATTTACAAACTTTTAGTAACGCAATGGAATGGAAAATGTATACTTTACGAATGTCACAGCTTATTCTTAATCGCCACCATTTAACAAAAATGATGACTGAAAAATTTATTTTTCTCTGAGACGGAAACCTTTTTTTATTGCGCTATCAATTTCTAGGCGTGACCTGTAAATGTGTCTGAATCCCGATCAATTTGTACATTACAATGTTGCGTTCTTGTTGGCCTCTGCATTTGCAAAAAGTGACTAGCAGATCTATCACCGGGTCGCGTGGTCGGCACGTGATTAACCCCGAGCCAATTTTGTTTTACAATCCTCTCCTCGTAGCCCCCTCTAACATTGTTGGAGCTCTGGCTCTCAAGATCAAAACCCCATCCCTCTGGACTTTACCTGACCCCCATTTTCGCAACAACACTCAAACGATCTTTCCAAGCTTAGTCGTCTACTGGAGCCCGAAGTATAAAACCCAGCTGCTTGGAGAACTTCTGCTTTTAGGGCCAGTAGCGGAAATGCGTTTTCGTGTTACGTTTTGGCTCATATATAAATAATACATTATTTAAGGCAAAATTTTGTTATTAGGCTTATGACAATTTACGGTTTATGACTCCCAAAAGACCGAATTTATAAGTTATAGTAGTCATTCAACGCAGAATTTAATGTTGATCAATTTCTCTCTCATAACATACCTATTTCGCTAGTATGTACCTCTTAGGAACTAATGAATAGGTGAAAAAAAAACTTTTCCATGCGTTCCAATATTTTGTGTAAATTGGTGGGACCGTGTTGAAATCATCTTTATTTTTGTGATTTAAAAAAAAAAAATCTTTGACCAAGTATGGTCAAAATTATGAACAAAAAGTATTTACTTTTGTGTTATTCTAAAAAGTCATATTTTAGAGTCTCTCGAGGTGAGATTAAAGAGTGTAAATCTTGTTTCTGTCCACAATACAATAGTTTAACAAAAGATAATGAAGCCATAATCCAATGGGAAATGTTCGGGCAGTATCGACTTTTCCCATTCTAATCGGATGTTTGTTTTGTTTTTCCTTTAGTTATTCATCAAATTCTTTAATGTTTTGTATTTATTCAATGTCCATTTAAAAAAAAAAATAAAATTAAAGAATTTTGAGCCATGTCAGACTATTTCTATGAGAACAAGTCCTATATAATATTAACTACCACTCAATTGTAGTTTACAAACTGAGTTTAATAAAATCCAAGAGAAATAATTTGTTTATTTGTTTACAATATACATTAATTTTAATTATAAACTATTGAGTGAAAATTATTTTTTCTTTAAACTACTTTAGCCAACCTTACAGGGTCCATTTTATTGAGTCAATATTGTTTGACAATATATTCCTCATTCGTGAAATTCTGTATTTACTCAATAATCTTGGCCATGGAACGGTCCCTCAAACGTATAACGTGTAAGGGCTCTGGCGTTTAGCAGTTTATTACACAGTATTTGTTCGTTTATATTTATAATAAGAATAAGAACCATATGTCGCATGGAATGTCCAACGTTAATGTAATAGAAGCACTTTGATCTCAGAAATATATATACTGAACTTATCAGCCCTTTCCCGAGCAATTTCCTAGCTAAGTGCCAGAAGTTATGATATAAATAAAAACATATGAGCAAACATTGTATACTCGTTACACCTTCCCCGTGTGTTGCTTTGCATGCCAAGAACGAAGAGGTAGGGTAACCTTATTGTAGGAGCAACGTGGCTGATGCAACAGGTGTTCACTTCCAACCAGCCAAGCCGTGACCTACTGTCTTTGCATTTCTGCCAACACTCAAGCATCAAGGGATCAAGCAACAGGATGTTAAGCAAATTCGGATATATATTATTAATTGTTTTATTAATATCGTTCATCCTGACTAGATATTAGTCGATACGCATAAAGAAAATAATTAACGAGATCGCATTTTTTATTTGTTATACGCATGTTAGTTGTTCTTATTTCAATTACTGTTTTTTACCTACCTTCTTTGATTTATTTAATGAAAATACAATATGTACATATTTTGTATTGGACAATGTACAAATAAAATATATATACATGTTGTACATTGCACATCCTTTGCCACATGGATGCCACATTATAAGGGATATTTCAATTACTTAGGTTAATTTTTTTTTTCTAGTAGTCACTTAATTTACATGACTTTAGGTCCCTTAATTTTCAAAATATGATTTTATGAGTAAATGTTTAGGGACTTATGTATTTTTTCTCGCCCCCTCACTTAACGCGACCGGGTTAAGTGTTGCAGTTTGGTTAAAATTTGCGTCAGGGAATAATTTGGAAATATCTGCTCTTTGAATTGAAAGTTTAATTAAAAAACCATAATGAAGTAACTCTAAAATAGGCAGATGTCTTATTAATCTTCGTTTGGAACTTATTACTGCAACAGCTATATACTTGGATCTACTTCTATAAAATTTACGACAAACCGATTAGCCGTAATAAATCCTTCACTTATATCTATCGTGTTAAAGCTGGCTTTAGATTTCGACGTCATTCATTATATATGATAAAATAACAGATGTTCGTCATTTGACAATTGTTTAAATATTTATTTTTAAAAAAGTATCTTAAGCTGCTCATTAGTGGATTAGGTTGTTTTTTGCAGGATGACCATTCATTTATTCGTATTATGTCAGCTAGTTTTTAATAAAACTGGCATTTAAAATCATATAATGTATCGAATTATAAAAAATATGAACATACTTACTACCACGCTTTGCATAAATATACTTGTGAAGAACTTATTTATCAGCGTTCATCAATATATTTTTTTTTAATTAAATAAAGTTAGCGAATGTGAAAGTTGCCATAAAAAGCCGATTTCCGAACCGACTGAAATTACTTTTATAAATAATGAGAAATCTTTTAATCTTCGTTTGGAACTTAATTGCAGCATTTATACATCTGGATCTACTTCTATAAAATTAAGAACAAACCTATTAGCTGTAATAAATCTTTCACTTATATCTCCTAACTGACAAAGCCGACTTTAGATTTATAATCCATTCATTAGACATGATAAAAGAATAGACGTTCGTCAATTAATTTATTTAAAAAAAAAAGAATCTAATCCGTAAATGCTTGCTGTAAAAACGACATTAAAACTGATTTTTCCACCGAACTGCGATAGTTTGGGGGAAAAAATCATATATAATGATTCTGAGGAAAAATATTTTTGACAGAAGTGGATTTCGTGTGCGGTTCCAAAGAGGTGCAAGGTAGGCTACCGTCAAAGGCTCCAGATCTTAGAAATGTGAATAAAAATACTTAAATATTACAGATGAATTTATGATTTTAGTTTTATAGCTTCCGGACTATCCATACTTTATTATTATTACCCCCTCTCTGGTCATTTGAGGCCAGAGACTAGAGACAAACCTATTTTAACCAGAGTGGGGGGAGGGGGTCAAGTTTTCATTCCGTGGGGCTGTCGTGAATGTCAACCTCATAGTACAAGAGCCGAGAAGAAAAAAGGCAGTTATCTCACCCCAAATTTTGATTACTTTAATGAAAACTATGTATAATTAATAGTCAAAATTGATGAGTCTGCCAAGTTTAGGTAGGGGGGATAAAAAATGGCAGCTCTATCAAAACCTTAAAAAAACATTAATTTTTCATTCGAAACTCTATATCTTAAAAACTACCAACAACAGTAGAAAATTTATGAGAACATTATTTAAAGAAGAGCAAATTTGCTGAAATATTAGCCCTAAAAGAGCTATTTACGTCCAATTGTTCTCGAGACTTTTTAAAAAGCAAAATTTCTTCTATTAGCACTCAAATTAAAGCTAGTTTAATGGACCATAAATAAATTTATGACCTTTACCTTCGTAAGAATAGTAGTTTTCATGATATTTGCTAAAATAAATTGATTTATAGTTCGGACAATAAGTTTGATTTATGAAAAACTTTATTTCAGAAACCATTGGACGTACAGATGTTAGCTACCGCTCAAATTAAAGCTTGTTAAATTTACTACAAAATAGTTTATTATGTTTATCTTTGTAGGAGTAGTAGTTTTTATGATATTTGACAAAATAAACTCACAAAATGTTAATTTCTAGTTTTTCGTATAAAATGTTGGAATTTTGAAAAAATATATCTAGATCCATAAGATGCAAATATGTCTGCCAACACTCAAAACAAAGGAAATTTAACTTACTATAAAGTAGTTTATGACACTTATCTTCGTAGGGGTAGTAGTTTTTATGATATTCACATATGAATATAAATTTGTCAATTTGACGTACTTATTTATTATTTTCATATGCCAAATTGACAAATTTAAATTATTTGTCAATTTGGCTAATGAAAATTTGTCTGAACAACTATAAATCAATTTATTTAGGCAAATTTGATATAAACTATTACTCCTACGAAGATAAACATCATAAAATACTTTATAGCTCATTAAACTAGCTTTAATTTGAGTGCTAATAGACATCTGTACGTCAAACAATTTTTGAGATATAGATTTTTCAAAATAAATTCTCTGACTACTGATCTTTCAGTACGTCTCATACAGCATTTTTATGAAATGTTGCTTTTCAAAAAGCTATATCTCGAAAACTATTTAACGTAAATAACTCTATTAGGGTTCATATTTTAGCAAATTTGCTCTTCTTTAAATGACATTCTCTTAGGTTTTCTTGTGTTGTCCCTACTTTTTACTTAGATATAGAGCTCCGAATGAAAAATTAGGTTTTTTTTACCGCTTTGAAACAGCCGCCATTTTTCACTACCTATACTTGGCAGACTCATGAATTTTGACTAGTAATTGTAATTAGTTTTCATTAAAATAATCAAAAATTGACAGTTATCTCACCTTTTTTCTCCTCTTGGGCTCTTGTACTATCACCCCAGGTCGGATTCGAACCGGTGCACCCGCGAGATTGCTAAGGTGAATTTACTCCCTCACCAAGAGTTTGTCTCAAACGGTTTCGGGACCGTCCATACCTGTTGAGAGGAGGGGTATTACATACCTCCCAAAATTCCAGGTAGTCCTAACCTAGGGAAGTTTGCAATATCTTATCACTCGAGATACTATAACATTGTATCCCTAACACAGAGTGCAGAATGCATTATGCTGTGTTCTATACTAGGGGTATTCATGATCTATGTTAAAGCGTGTTAAATGGAAAAACTCGTGTTAAATCGAAAAAAATTGCCTTCTTTTGCCGTGGTAAAACGAAATAACATTTAACATGGCTGAGAGCCTGTTACTTGGTCAGTTAAATCGAGAATGACGTCACACAATAGACCAGTTGAGATCGCCGCCATATTAGTTGTTGTGACTTTCAATACAGTTGTCAATTAGCTCATCTTCATTCTCTTCTTCACAAGTTTGAAGATCAATAAGACACTCATAAGCTAAACTTTCACACAAATTCCACTTTTCACTCACTCTAGGCATGTTTTAATTAATTACTTAAATCAAAACTGAAGTAAACAATAACATGAGGGTCTAGAAGGAAGGTTATAAACATAAAGGCTTATACAACAAGTTGCTGAGAAAATCCGCTAGGGACTCTTATGCATTTAACGTTTAACATGACTTCAAATAGGGCTGCTCACAATCCTATAGTTATAACATTTAACATGGTAAAACATATAACATTTAACACAACATCATGAATACCCCTACTATTTGATCACCAATACTACATCGGGGCTCGGAAGATATAGATCTGCTACTACTGAACCTTTGAGTAGAGAGCATGCTAAAGGACTATGAAAATATAATAAAAACTAAAGGCTTTTAGATAATCTTGTGTTTTATCTTGTAATGGATACCGCTAACAAAGGTTAATAATGGATATCTTAATGGATATCCTCTTGAGTATCCACCTTACTTGAGTATATACCTTTTAAAATATTTTTTTTCTTTTAGTTTTTTTTAAATATAAATTACTGAACCTATTTAACTACACTAGTTTAGTTTTCTAAAAGAAAAACGAAAATTAAAATAACTATTATTTGAAATATTAATATTTTATTTTTATAACAAATTGTGGAATAATTTAAACTTTTTATTATTATTATCGTGGCTTGTACAAAATCGTGTTAAATTCATAAGCGTATAACTGGAATAGCCGGTATATCGATTTGATGAAAAAAAGTGAAAGTATTCTGGATCCTAATATTTTTCATATTCTGATTATAGATTTTTTATTTTATTTTTTTTTAAATGCTGCAGTAAGAAAGTTCTTTTCGAGATAGAAATACTTAATTTAATGTTATCTTTATGTTAATTAAAACATTGAATATTTATCGAATTCAGCTTTAGATCCTTATCAGCTTCTGGTTATGACTAGTTATCAGATTAACGTTTAAGGCATTTAAAGCTTAATAATAAAAAAACTGAATGCATACCTGTTAATCTTTGCAATGCCTGCCTATCATAATTTATGTTCCCTAATCTATACTTATTATAACGCAGGAGAGTTTGTTTAAATACTCTAATTTCAGGTACTATGTGCCTGATTTCAATTTTTTTTTTGTTAGATGTAGCGTTTACTGAGGTTAATGGTTTATAACAGCTATTACTATTACCTATTACTAAGCTATTACCCACAGGAACGGCATGAAATAAAAATATTTTGTAGTTACGTGTCCGAAATATTTTTCATGATTTCACATCCTTGAAAACCATTGCATATACATGTGAAAAAAAAAGTTTCAAGTAATTGTGCGCTAACATTTTTTTCAAATGAACACAAATGGTAAGATCAGCCAACTAAATACTTTTTCTTAAGTCAGTTTTTTCTTTTTTTTTTGTCCATTTGTTTTTCCTCATAAATTTTACATATTATGTTTATTTACAGACTTCCGAATTTAAAGCGAGTGTAATAAAATCCCAATATTTTGTTAAGTTTGAGGTTAATCATATATAATATAATACACTAAATAAAAAAAGTTGGAAAAATATAATCCGAAAATAAGATCTAAATTTTAAAATGGTTAGCCTTGGAATAAATTTTTGTTTATTCAGTTCTTCCTCAGAATGTTGCTCAATTCATTATTATTATTATTATTATTATTATTTTCCTCTTTGCATTTATTAACAATGGATTAGGAAGTCTGGCATTATTTTATTTAGGTGGTATTTATGAGTTTTTATTCTGGTTTAAAACCTTCTGCAGTATTGGAATCTTAAAAATTTATTTAAATTTTATGAACATTAATACAATGATAAATAAATAAATAGAACGAAAACCAAGGTTTCTAAAATTGAATCTAATACATTTATATGAAATAAATATAGATATGTGTAAAATATACTTTCTAGTTTTTTTTGTACTTCCCTGTTACTTCATACCAAGCAGAACTCAACCTACCCTCCTCAAATTCAACAAGTATGAGTTAATATAGTATTAATCCAAAAGAGCGAATCTTATTTTTTATTTAACTTTGCAGAAATATAAATTTTTAATGACATTATTTGTCTGAGTAATTAGATTAGCAATTATCTGATAAAAATTTTGTAACGAAAGTTGAGGTTATAGGTTATCTTGTACAATTTCTATCAACTTTTTGTCATATACCACCTACATCGAAGATATTTATATTTCCTTTCATTTTACATATTTTTATTTTGATCTTTTACGAATTGAAAACAGTGTAAATTGATGGTAATAGCTGTTCCAGTGAGAAATCGAAAATCCAGAAAATGGTTTTTTATACATACTAAGGATACGAAAATTCTAGAAAACCTCAAAACTAGTTAAACTTAGTCTTTGCCTTACATCTTTCTAAAATGAGTTAAACAAAAATAAATTGAATAATAATGTGCGATTCTTGGTGTATATGACGCACAGCGTTTTTATAATAATTTTAATTTGACCTTTATTCTTTAATCTCTTCTTTTTCCCGGTCATTTCACTAAAATGCTATGAGACCAAAATAAATTTTAAATAAACAGAATAAACTATCTTCCTACGATTGGATAGTTGTCTGATGACTAGTTTTCTATTTTGTTCAAATACCACAACTGTCCATTCGTTCTTTTCTTCTTTTTTTTCTGAGTGAATAATACTTTATGGTGAGAAAGGGAATATATGTGGCAATCAATTTTCAATTACAGTTTTCATTTCAGTTAAATGGAAACGAGATCCGTTCTACCAGATGCCCGTAGTACATTCACCTGCGTTCTCAATTCTGGAATAAACAAAAAAAAAAAATCTAAATTGAAAAGAGCATTCAGGATTATTGTTCCGCGAATCTTGAACGCTCATGTCCGCGAAGCTCCCCTTTTGTTCTAGATAAATGTGTGTGATATGCTAATCACGTTCTATTGTTGGCTCTACAGAATATCGTTTAAATAGAAAATGGCCTGCTGTGTTCATGAAAACATCGGTAGCATCGTTTGTTAAATAAATGGTTCATGGTAATTCATTATATTAGATACTGAGGATAAGCTTTAAATTATAATTAATCCATAATGTGTCGATTGAATTGACTCTTAATTGTTCGTTAAGGTATTTAGGAGACTTTGATGACCAAGTGAGTTGGCATGTGGATTCGGAGCAGTTTGGGTCAATTCCTATCTGTAATATAAATGTTTAATATCTATTTCGCGACTTTTGAATAATTTCGACCAATCAACCTCCAGGCATTCGTCAATGCCAAGTAGTAGTCAACAATATCAATTACCTACTATGTCTCTGTGAGGTAGAGCACCTTCTTGCCGAGAAAGAGTCTGATCTAAACCTAACCAAAAATGAGGCAGTGGATCAGGCAAATAAAACTTGGAGAGCATGGAATAAATTGTAATAATTTTTATTTCGTCTCTGAAGTTTATAAGATCTTCATGACAACGAACAGCCTATGTCGTCACTACAATCAACGGGAAATTTCAAGAAAAATTTCTGTTTTTAATATAGAGTTTTTTTTCTACAATTTCTTTTTATTTAACAATTCTAAATCAGATACTGATGTTTGCGTTTTTTCTTTATATGATAACAGTATTTTTACTGAAACTAGTTAATGAAAGTATTGCATTTAGATAAATTTTCGGTGTGGAGTTTTATGCGTTATATTTTATTACAGTTGTATGCGTTTTTAAGGCCAAAAATCGCATTTTCGGTCACAGTTATGTTTGTTAGTTTGAGCCACAATGATCTGTGGAACGAGTGAACGGGTGTAGCTGCTTTATTTTTTTCTTTTGTAGGATTTCGACCTCCAATGTTTGCGTGCCAAACGGGGGGCACCCTTTCTGCAGTAGTTATGCTAAACCTGTTTTCCCTAGACTGTATCGCCAAAATGGGTCTGACTCTGACGAAACTTGCCTGTTTTATTCTCTTTTAAGTATTTTTAATCAAGTTATGAAGAAAAAAAAACTTCATTGAGAATAAACCCTTTCACTTTTTTATTAATTTTCCAAATAATCCGAAAATGTATACCTTGAAATATTCCAGATGCCCATTTAAAAGATAATCTGATTGTTTAATGAGCTAAACCTTGAAAAAATCATTTTTATATTAATGCTTGCAGCCAAAGCGCCAAGAAAAGTCTGAGTCTGCAAGCAGTTACATTTTTTTTTTTTAGTATGATATGAAAACTAGTTTTCCAACTATAGATTTATTATTTTAGTTTTTTATTTATTGAAAAAGAGACAGGTTCGAATATCTACGTACTATTATTATAATTAAGTCACTTCTTTTAATTTATTATAAAATCTTGAAAAAAATAAAATAAAGATATCATTTAAACAATAAAAATTGTTTACACGCGCTTACATTTATTTACTGATTAGACCTTGAGAGGACTACCTCGTATGGGGGAGCACGACCGAGAGGAGGCCATGGCTTAGGGCGGTTACGTAACAGTTGCAGAACTTGAATTTGAAAAAAGGTGTGGTGGCAAAACATTGCAATTGTTCCGTTACTTAAAATCTTAGTTCATTTACAAAATACCTGTTAATGATAATTAAGAATATTTAGAAATGACATTTTAATGAGAGACTTCAGATAGATTTATATCAACAAAAACTATCATTATTCTCTTTTAATTAATTAATTCAGTAACAAATTTTTATTTTAACGTATTTGTTCATTAAATTATTTTATTTTATTAATACTATTTTTTTGTGTTTTTTTTTTAAATTTATTTAACCATTCAAGTGTTTCCTGTAACCGGTTTTTATCATATTTTCCTTTTAATCTATGTGTTAGTCTTATTCTCGTAAAATGTATTTGTTTGTTCTTGGTAGACTGATCTACTGCTGTGACTACTCACATTACCGTCTAATATTGAATTTGTTTAGCGGGTCACTGAAGAGGATCTAGGAGGGTGAATTCCGGAGAGCGAATTTGTTGATCGGGTGAATTGAATAATTGTGAAAGGGTGAAATTGGAGGAGCAGAAATGAGAAAGAAAAATAAAAATGAGTGAAACATTTGTATTTGTTGTACAGACCGAAATGGATTGTAAAAGGAAACTGTAGGGGTGAAAAAAATTGTTTATTATATCCTATTATTGTATCTCTTTTTTTTTTTTTTTTTATGATTATACCATGTATGTGTAATGTATATATGTCCGATTACGGATTGATAAGTATGCTGTGTGAGATAGCAACCTAATGTATTTAGGCAGCATAGATAAATAAATAAAGTATTTCTCTCTCTCTCTCTCTCTCTTTAAAACATTTAGTATTTTTATTTTAAATAATAATTTAATTTAAAACAGCCATAAAGTTGTAAAATGTCGAAAAACATAATAATTACTATCCATTTAAATATTATAATATACACTTTTAGAATAAAATATAAATAAATAATAATAATCATTAATTTAATATCACGTAAATATAATTCATATAACACGACGATAACCTATACCATTGTGTTGCATAATCCGAATTATGAACTAGTTACTAAAATAAATATGTTAGCAAGGTTTGAAGAAATGTCAAAGCTCTCTCTACTCTTCGTTTGTCCTCCTTGGTTTACAAAATAACTCCAGGAAGAATACCAGGGTTACGGTCGCATTCATCCTAAATATATTTTTGGAACTGTTATTTTAAGCACCCTTCTGTTATATTTTTATCGTTCATAGACAATTTATATCTCTTTGAATTTTGTTCCGTTAGAAACTTGCTCTAATTAAACTTCCAGAATTTTGTAGGGTTCCAATTAATTGCTTTTTGCTTTGTAAACAATAAAATTTAACATTATTACTTAACAGAGTGAATTTTTTAAAATGTATTCTAAGGCGTACTATTAGTGTCTTATAAATAAGCTACTTCTTTAGAGACATGAAAAATAAATACGTTTTTCATACTTGAAAATTATTTTTAAGAGCAGGAACACTGACGTTGGGTAATTTTGACAATGAAACTGGTTTATTCCCTTTCTTCTTTTAATAAGTACTATTCGGAAACAAAAGTTTGATGTTGTTTAACGAAGTATAATAGGAGTAAGAAATATACCTGAAAACCTGCGATCATTTTTCAACTGAACTTTGCAATCACCAATCGCAAAAATAATGCTTTCCCTGTTTCTCTCCCTTTCAGCCCTTTCGAATCTTTTATGACTGCTTCACTTAGCAACATGGAACTTTTAACGTCAAGGGAGCAAAGTCTCACACTTCTACGATGTATCAAGTTTCAATGCATCAATTATGTTTCAAATCCCACTTTCACGTAAGAGTAAATGAATATTTATCAAAAAATATGAAACCCAGCTTAGGATTTTAATAGCAAACTATTTTCCAGTTACCCAGGCAATATTTAAAATATATTAGTCTAAGGAACATTAAAAACAAAATTAAAATTTTACAATTATTTAAATTCAAATTTTATAAAATCTAGTGCGCACTTATCCCATATATTAAAAATTAAATTAATTTGTACCTCTAGAGCCCACCAAGGGTCAGGGATGCAGTATTTTGTAAGGAAGTACTGTTGCTAGATCAACGGTTGTGCAAGAAGGTGATTTGGTTGGATCACGCTCGACCGCTAGATTTTTACGCAATTAAGGCTTGACGTACACCGCAGGACTTCCAAACTGATAGGATTGACTCACTTCAACAGTGAAACAAAATAATTAGCTGCCACAGCCGGATTCGACCCCAGGTCCTGGGTAGTACCTTACCACAGTAGTACCTTAACATAGTACCTTACCACTGAGCAACCCGTTCCCTGCTCCACATATATGTATATATGCATATACATCCTACCTTTTTTAAACAGAAAGGTCAAAATATATTCATATAATTTATCATTATCTCTTTAATTTTGCTGTTTCACTCACTTGATACAATATGCAAAATTATGTCAGCGAAATATGTGTTTTATGCAAACGGATGGAGAGATAGTTAAACTAGAACAAAAATTGAATTTTAATATTTTATTTTTACATTTATATCAATATTGCTCTTTATATTATCACAATCTCATTATTCGATGGGCTTCCTCCAGATGTTCTTTTTTCATATAAATCGTAGTCAGTTATTTTTTCCTTCCTAAGGTTTTCCATCTTTCTCTTATGTTTAATTAATTATTTTAAAATGCGTATTTAGGAACTAGTATAATCTTGTTGTATTACAAGTGTTCCATTGAACAATTTACAATTGTATGTAAATCAGCAAGCTACGTCTGATTGACTATGCATTTCCACGCTGAAGGTTATTCTTATCAACACATGTCTCCGTTTCTGTGTCAAATATTTGTCGGCATTAATTTAACAAGACGATTTCATTCTTTTTAATTTTGTAGATCAATGCATCGAAATTATAATTTCCAAATTATACATTTTTAAAAATTTCTTTGGTGTTACATAACGATAAAAAAAAAATTAATTAAAACCTGTACAGCTACAACCCATTAAGGGTCAAGGGTTCAGTACTTTGTAAGGAAGTACTGTTACTAGACCAACGGTTGTGTTAGGAGGTGATATTGTCAGAATCACGCTCGACCGCTAGATTTTTACCCAAGTTAAGGGTACCCAATTTATGTGGCTGGGTGGACCCCAGGAGGGCTCCATAACCCACAGTGTTGACTCAAGGCTACAGCCGGATTCAACCCCGAGCCCTTAGAGTTAGTAGCATCGTGCCACTGTGCATCCAAAATTTTAATTAAATAGCAATTACTTGTACTAAATATATTTGAAGCAATGGGTTTTCTGAACACCTGCGTTTTGCCAGTGTTTTTGAGAGCTACCACACAGAGCAAGGACATTTTTTTTCTTATGCTTATAATATTTGTATTCTGTGTATGTGTGTGTAGATAGATAGATATACATGTGTCTACATTAGACATGCACTAACTTCCGTGTTTTGACTTATTTAGTACATAAATAAATATTTTTTAATTAAATGAAAGATACTTATATTACTAGTGTATTTGAAGGCGTCCTAATCCTTTTTAAATTTATGAAATTTAAATCTCAATTAACCATCCCTGAGGTATCAAAGAAGTTCCTAGTAAAGCACTTCATATATTTAGGAGCGAAATTACACAGATACTAGTTCTAAATAATAAATACTCTCTTATTCTTATAATGCCCTATAATATATAAGAAAAAATCAGGTGGTTGGGCGTGCTACCTTCTAAGCCCCTAAATCACCGTCTTTCATAGCCGTTAGAACAGAATTTCTTTATCAAATACTCAAACTAAACCAAGGTTTCATTTCAGTTGGTCTGTGTCCAATGACCCAATATTTCGCGAAATCTCGTTCGATAATCTGCTGTTTATTTTTACGATTTAAGATGTTTTATAACCTTTTTTTACTACACAAACTGCATCTTTCGGCCAAATTTGAAGTTTTTTTTTCGGCCAAGTCTCCCATTGGAGTCCTATACTGCAAATTTGAAGTTAATACTTTTTTTAGTTTTTAGTTAAGATTATGTTTACAAATGTTCGATTCGACCCGAGAAACGCTTTTATTAAAAAGGTTCGAGACAATTCAGGATAAGCATATACTCATACATAAATATTTATAGACTGGGTGTCGTCTATACATATTCATGCTTATGCGTGAGCCGTTTTTGAGAATAAAAAAAATTATACGATTTATTAGTATTTTGTCGGGCCTTTCATTATACTAATTGGATGAGAGGTCCTTGAAAAAAAAAATGGAACCGCTGTTTTAAAACTTCACTGGATACGACGGAGTTATAGGTTTCTTATTTAAGTTGCTAGTTCATTTATTAGGGACGTGACGCCCGTGAGGATTGGGGCGCAGGTCCCAGTGCGCTCGGTTCGGAACCTTGTGGGTTCGATTCCCAACTGGGGCAGTTAAACATTTTCTTTTCGGTGGTCCCGAAGAATGAATCTTGACACTCACACCTTGGTTAGTACGCGGCGGCAACCTAAGTAGCCGCCAGGGGTTGGCCAAAAGGACCACTAGGCCCACTTGTCGGACTTGTTCCTCCTACCTAATACCAGTACCAGTACCAGTAGTTCATTTATTATCCCGTTTATCATATGTAAAATATAATTTTAATTCATTTTTTGCGGCTTTAGCGCACTTGCTCAGCCTCCACTGGCTCACTACCAGTGATGCGGCGAGAGGGATGAGCTGGGATCTTTTGAACTCTGCTCTACCCCTCACACGTGGGGGGATAGAGTGAGCTCAGGGATCCTCAGGTCGATTGTGTGAATATTGTATATATAAGTGTAAATGTGACTAGAGATTATATTATTTTATCATTATGATTATTTTATTTATTTATTTTTTGGGTTATGTTCATTTTGTTTATCCTTCTGTTTGTATATATTTTAAGAGAGATTTTTTTTTTTTATTCGTTTATTTATTTATTTTTATTCTTATTTTATTTTATTTTAGTATGAATGTAATCATTCATCACTATTACCTAGTGCCCACAACTGTGTGGCAGATTGTAATATCTATCAATAAATAAAAAATATTTTCTACGAATTGTGCTGCAGCATGACTATGTTACAAGTAAGAATAAAAATATTTTTATTTTCTTAAAAAAAAAAAAATTCAATTTATAAATCTTTCTATGGGAGAATAAACTAAACTAATCATGTCAAATTATGTACTAAAATTAGAAATAAATACACTTAATTCTATTTATAAAAAAAAAAAAATATTTACGGACATTCCATAAGTTAATAAGGAGAAAGTGTCGTCCATTTGTAGTATCTTAACTTACACTACAGAGTTGGATTTAGGTATACATTTAAACTATTGTACAACACAATATGTATTTCCAACAGTGGAACAGTTTGGCTACCAAAAATATACATACCTTAAGACCAAATTTTTAATTTAAAACATCATGATTCAAATTTATAATTTCATATTTGACCATACATATAGAAATAATTCGCAACTTCACAAATGTAAATGCAGTTAGGACATGTTTGAGTAAAAAATAGTTGAAAATTTGACTGCAGCCTGTAATTCCATGATTTATTAATTCTCTTTGGTTTTTGTAATTCACTTTTAATCTTTTTTTAGACCTAAAATAGACAATCTTTACAGATCTGGAATTGGTACTTACATCTATAAAGTTGACTATCATATACTCTCTTTAAAAACTTCGTATTCAGAAAAATGTCATTTTTAATTATTATAAATTAACAATAAGTTTTTTTAATCTCAAATTCATTGAAATGACTAAATTAGGTAGGATGAGATTAATACTGGGCAGATTATTTTTTATCTTTACAACTTCTTGATCACCATCTTTATTGTTATCTTTTGGATTTATTGAATTACTGATTGATCATGATTAACACGCATCAGTAATATGGTCGATTAAACAAATTGCGTGTAAACAGTGACAGAACGTAATTGATATGGTATAATAAAAAAGAACATGTCCGATAATCGCTACGATAAATGCATCCAGAGAATTTTTTCATTCGGATTTTTTCATGATCATAATCTTAATAAATACCCTTATTAAACTGTTTTATTTATTTTGCCTACATTAAGGACAAGTAATGTAAACCAACTTCAAATATAACTAATACTCAAAATATGGTTTTAACAAATAATATAAATATGGAAGAAGAAGGGTAAATATAGGCAAAGAAAAATCGGATTGCAAGTGGAACGAAGTTATGAAGATTTTGTCAGTAAGTTTAATAAAAATGTTTAGATGGTTAGGGATTTAAATATTAAATTCTGAATCTTAAATACTCATAAAAAATAATCATATAATTAATAATAAATTTATAAAACCACTTTTTTGCTTTTCCTCCGTACCTTAAATTTTCTAAAGCTCTACTCTATTTATCAAGAAATCCTATAACCTGTATAATTATAAGTGTACAAAAATTATACTGGTGTACTTTCCCTCAAACTATTTTTAACTCCAACTGTGAATTCCAATGATATTTGAGCTTTCGGGAGTTTTCTACATAATACCGAAAAGATAATTTTTTATTTATTTATTTTTTTATTATTACTTAAACTGGTATTGACTGACAGTAGTGCTGTCTTCTGCTATACTATTACCTCCGTTTATCATAAATGAGCTGACAAAGGAGTGACTAATCTTCATGTCATTTTTCTATAGGTCTCAGGTAAATGACGTTACCTGACATTTCTTGTGAAAATTGTGTAAATGATGTTCTTATCCATTCCTTGGAAAGAGTGTGCCAACATGTTAAAGCTAATATCGAATCCTCCTCTAGTATGTGTCTTATCTCAATATAATTTTTAATCAGCGGAGATGTGAATGGTGCCTTCTGGATTAGTTTACGTCGTTTCTATAGTTTAGTTATGATGTTTGTTCAATTCTTCAAATTTTTAACCCTTAACAAAATCATAAATTACAGTTTCTAGCACCACGAATAAATGTTTATTGTGTCGAATGCAACCTATACAATATTACACACAGGATATCTCTATTGGTCATAAAATTTAATTGGCTCCAAGTAAATAGAAAAAAATTATAATGAAACATACTATGGCCTGAGCAAAGAAAAATGGGGCAGATAACATATTAACTGGTAGTTATAAAATATATAATGATACTTAAACCCAAGATCCACGCGAGATATGTGCTTTATTAAAAAACTATATATATTTAATACTTTTTCTTAAACAAGATTTTTATATTTTATTAGATAAATTTGAATTTGTGTGCTCGTATTATTTTACTTTAAATAAAGGGTGATATGTCAATTTTTCGCTTACTTATTCATTAATTTTCGTTTGATATGTTAATGTTTTGACCGTAATTAATATTCAGATATTTAATTTGATAAAAAAAAATAAGAAATTATTTTAACTATTTATTAACTGATGTCGTTTATTAATTTACTATTATTTATTAGCAAGCCACATTACAGGTCTTCATTAGGGTTGAAACGGAAAGATATAGAACAGATAAAACTAATATAACAATAAAATAATTCAATATAATAGTATAAAGTTGAAAGTAAAACAAGAAACTAGAAACCAAAAAAAAAATTTCACATAAAAAATTAAAATAAAAGTAAATGAACTGCGGTAAGAGATTTAAAGATATATTAACATACTTTGTAATAAAATAATGAAATCAGAAACTAATGAAAATCAATGACCTTTGAGATGATAAATAATGAAATGAAACTAAATTAGTTATAATATTTATTATCTACCTTCACAATTGGAAATTTGATAGGTTGATTATAACTTTATTGTTATCAATTTCATTACTTATAATTATGTACTGTATCAATTTCTATAAACATATTTGTAATGTTTATTAAGATTTCTTATTCAAATCTGTTTAGTTAGCTACTGCTCCGTTCCAATTTTTCTGGTCACCATGGAGGACAATCGTTTCCAAAATCGGTCTACGCTTTATGTTCGCGGTATTTGCACACTTTGCCGTCACATCCAAGATATCCTTGAGACATTTCTTAGGACCAAACACGCCGGAAATGTTCGATAACATACGGCGCTACTGGTATTTGACAGGGATAACCATTCAGAGCCAAAACAAACATTTGGTCTAAACCTTCCTTCCTGCATATACTACAACCGTGTTCATTATATTGATCATTTGCATTGTTAGAAATCAATTCAAATATATTTTATGAAAATTGTTTATTTTTTATTATATTCTACTTGTACTATAATATTTTTATACTTCATTTTTTGTTAAAATTTAATTTGCTTTAAAGTGATAAATCTTTTATAAAGAATAGCAGATATATTATTATTATATATATTATGAATATGACAAATAAAATAAATATGAATGCGGTGTTTCACCTACTCTGAATGATAATCAAATTCTTTTACCAAATTAATAAATCTAGAACTATTCTTTATTGAGAATGTGTCGTAATTGGAAGATTAAAATAAATCCCATCAAATCCTTTTTGATTAATATAAATGATAGGTTACCTATCGTCGTAAATCTACCGACTGCCCTACAGTACCATAAAGACCTTAATTCTCCATATATTACTGATCTAGCCCGAACCAAATACCATTCCTTCCATTATAAACTTTTGCTGCTAATTTAAAAAGTCATTAGAGTGCTAACAATGGGTAGTTTCTTTACACGTCTGTAACACTCCATTATAAACTAAAATCAAATTTACTAAATGTATAATTATAAATGTTTACAGTTGTGAATTTCAATAAAAAATATTTAAAAAAAAAAATCTTCATTGAATAAGTCACGGCTGAAATTCTTATATAATTAAATGTGTATATCTTATGTCCCTTGGGAAGTATTGCACGTGTATTAATAAAATAATTCTTCATTTCTTCATTACACCTTTAATAATTTAATTAATTAATTTACATAGTGATATTGTCATGTGATTCCTTCATTATGATACGCATCCTGCTGTTTCTTACAATAAATTAATTTAACTCTCTTACGGTGAGTTAATAATATTTCTTCATTCTTTATTTCCAAAAAAATCACTGCCCAATATTTTCACCATAAATTGTGCCATATTTCTTATTAATTTAGAGATTTTCTTAAATATTTGAAGCAAAGTGTCCATAAGTGGAATTATGTCATGGCTCACAGTCACCATGCTTATAAAAATCCATTCAATTATATCTTTACCAATGAATCAAAACCGCCGAAAAATATACACTTCAGATCTTCTACGTATTTCAAAGAAAAAATAGACTGAAAAAACGTCTTGGACGATAAATGGTGGTTTATTTTATTTATTGTTGTGGAATATATTTGATTTGTCTATTTATTTTTGGGAAATTGTTCTGCATTGCTTAATTTTCTCTAAAAAAATTATCTTGATGTTAAGATTGTTTGAAAATTCAACTGAACATTTTAAAAGCTCTGATGATCATCACATGGCTCTATCTCCGAAAAGTTGCATTGGAACATCTTGAAAGTGCAATGAAAAGTGCATTTGAATTACAAATCGTCTAAGTCAGGAAACAGTCGTTACTTCAGTTAACGTTTCATTGTCTGTCGGCCTTTTGGTAATTATGTCTTCCTTAAAACAGGATATCCTCTTGTTCAGTTAAGATGCAATTATGATAATACGATATCAAGGTTAAAAATCAGAAATAAGTATTTCGAATAATTGCTATAAGCTAGGCTTATGATGAAAGGTTATGTGATATTGATGATACGGTCTTTAGGGCTAGCATTTTTTGTAACATAATTAGGAAACCCAGAATGCTTAAAAGATTTTTAATTGTAAAGAATTGATTGTTCTGTGGACCAACAAAGCTAAATCATAATAGGCCTAATAATAGCAACTTGGTGAAAATTTAAAGAATATGTCCAATAAATATTGCACTCTTATCCGAACCCGAATTCGAGTCCAGTTGAGGCTGATAGTTATTAATTCTTTTATATCAACCGAGGATCAAGCCTGTGGTCTGAAGCCCGTCCTGTGACTATTACTTTGAGGAAAAATCTTGATTTAAGCGTGATCCTAACCAAATCAAATAACAAAGTACTGAGTCAGGCTTCTTCACGGGTTGCAGTGAGAACAGGTCTAATATATTTTGAACTACATATTCGGAAATGATGAACATTTCTTGCTTTATTATGAAAATTCCATTTTTGTGGCTTCTTAAGATGATGTTGTGAATCATTGATATAAGCTATATATTATTATGGGTTACTGTGGATTGGGATATTATTGGTTTACAATGTACTTAACATTTTATTTGTTTAATTATTTCCTGAAAAGCTATAATCAAAATATATTAGTTTATTTTTATTATTATTAATATTTAATTTTAATTTCCTAAATTTTGAAAGTTTTTTCATATTTGTATATCGTTATTCTCATTTATCTTATGTGATAAATGAATTTTTTTATTATTTATATTTTTTTTATTATTAATCTTGGATCTATATTTTTACTTTTAATTTGGATGTATTCAATATCATTTACACAATTTATTTTATTTAAGTGGTCTATATTAAATGCATGTGTCACTTTCTTGGCTTGTCACATTATTTTTTTTATATATAATCAACTCAATTTATTGTCTCAAATTTGAAATATACAGTTTGAAACATTCAAATAGTCGACGGTTAAGTAAACATGCATAATAGATTATTGCTATGACTATAATAGTAATTATTATAGAAGATTTTCAGGACCATAGTCATTTCAACCTTCGAGGAGGATTATATGGATGACTAGAGCTAGATAAGAATTGGGATAGAGAATTAGGATGAGGATGAGGATGGTTCTTATAAAATTTAGATGGTATAACTTGCAACAAAAAATAGAATATTTAATTTGAAGAAACCGTTTGACAAAAAAAACAAAACAGTAATACAAAATAAAGTGACTTTAGATTTTTGTAGTGATATAAATTATTAAGAGATAAAAATTAAGACAAAAATTCTACAGAAAGGAATTAAAAAAAAAGAAAGAAATGTACCCATGTCTTAAAATGAGATGATTTGACATTCAGATTTGCATCCAGAATCCCCTGTTGTTACATCGCACCCTCAATGAAATACTAACCTAACACAGAAACCTGACTTTCAACGTTAAATAAATTTTTAATATTATAATTTTGCATCAACACTTATTTTTGTTCATTATCCAATTAAAGTATTATATCAATGCATTACAAAATGATTGTTTAAGTTTGCTTAAGGATTTTTTTTTCATAGGGTCACTCACTTAACTATTTAGCATGAATATTGACTAAAACAATACCTCCGATGGTAATTTTCACACCTCTTCCGAGTAATGAGACGAACTGTGCTAATAACGGGCGCTACCTGCTTAGAGTATGTTAGCGACTTTATATGAAATATTTCTTACTCTAACACGTGACAACATATCGGAGAGCTTGCACTAGTACTTG
>NW_027116544.1:747410-787458 GCF_000696795.3 Halyomorpha halys | reverse complement strand
TTTAAAAATAATTATTATTTATTTTTATTCAATATCTATTAATACAAGTCATGATTTTCTGCAATTTATGAGTCATTCAAATAACATTAAGGTCACACTACCTTAGCCTGGATTTCAATTATGTAAATATAGATTACCTTAAGTCCTAAATAAAAATGAAATTCAATCCTTGGCCTTAGCATAATTGAGTATCCTTCGGTATCAAGGTATTCCTCGGTCTATCATCTTAAGGGAAAAAAGTTTTACTACGAATTATAAATTTAATTACTTTTAAATATTAAGGGGAGAGAGAGTAGGATAGCTCACTGAGTTAGGCGCTGAGCTACAAACTCCCAGGACTCGGATTGAAATACGGATGTGACATATAATTATTTATTCGTCTGTTATTATAGCTGGACCCCACCCAGCCTTTGAAAAGTGGGAACCCTGAATTTTAGATAATCTGGCAGTTACTCCATTGTGATCTTTAACAAATCAACTACTTGCACAATCATTGTTCATTGACGGTATATATATAATATATTTTTGGAATAAATAAAACGAATCTAAAATAATTTATCAAATTAAAAACAAAACGTAAGATATTAGAGGAGCATGAAGTGAGAAAGTCTAATGAACTCTAATTTTATTTATTTAATTAATAATTACCCCTTGGCAAAACGACCAATAGGCTCACTTCCTGGACTTGATACTCCCATTTGTACTAGTACCAGTACCAGCAACTTAATTCTTTAACCTTGCAATGCTTTATATTTTAAATAGTATTTATTTCTTGTGGTTTTTATAAAATATTTATTTATGACCGAGATCAAACTAAATTCATTCATATTTTTTTTTACATTTTATTAGTTTGACCTAAATACTTGATGATGCTTACAAGGATGGTAAAAATAAAGAATAAACTTAATATCTTGTTATTCAATATATGTGAAAACGAGAAATAGAGATAAAAAATAATAATAAAAACAACAAAAGAAGTTTCTAGTTAACCTCCAAGTATTGAAACATTTATTTTTTATGGTATGTTTTTGGCCTAAGGAAGTTAGGCCATTATCTTAGATAATGTGGTAAAAAATCATTGAAATATGTCGAATTTTCATGGATTTCTGCTCCTTTAATTGCTACGTTACACCTATTATATATTTTTTGGAAGATTATTATCTGATTAGTGTAGGAAGATAGTCCGGATGGTGGTAAAGATAAGTATAAAAATGGCTGAAAAACAATTTATTAGTGACCGACATTTAGCCCCACTTTACATACATTAGGAAGAATGATCATTCTTCTTTCTGGATTTAGAACTCTTGATTAGAAGCCTTGCAAATGGGGACGAAACGTAGTTTACTAAAAAATAGTTTTATTGCTATTTTTGTACCTTACTTAATCGACTATCTTCCTACAACTGTTATATTTTTGGTAATTGTAAGATAATGGATCAAATAACCCATTAAATTTTAAACTGATACTAAAAAATATATTTTTCCATAAATACACTATTCAGATGAAATGCCTTGTTGTTTTTTGTTTATTTTTTTTTTCATATAAACGTCGCTTATTCGACCTTGTACTGAATAAAATACTTTTTGAAATAAAATCAATTATTAACAACAAAAATTATATATTTTTTGACATTCTTGCTGTACTCCAATTTGAGTGTTAAGTTTGAATCGCATTCCTTTGAGCTCTGCATTTAGGCCAAGTCAACCTAACGACCTCCAAAAGTGGTTGTGGCTTCGCAAGCCCTGGCTGATGAAAGCCTTGTGAATGTTACGTTTACAATTTGACACGGATTTCGGTAGTAGCTCAAAGAACTTACTGTAATTAAACATTATTAATTTTTTTTAATAAAGCCATTTCTATAGAGTAAAATTTAAAAAAATTGACTTGTTGACGTGAGAGATTGCCGGTCTCTCGAGATATCGTTGCCACAGTAGCGTTAACAAACCTTCCTGTATTTTTCCTCCTTACCCTAGCTTTAAACACCAATTTGTATATTAACCCCTTGTCCATAATTACTTTTTAAGCTGTAATGAAGGTAATGAACAACTTTGATTAGTATGAATTATGTTTATGATAATTTTTAAACCATTTATTAAAGTTGTATATACACATATATGTCGTGTTATTTATATATCAATATGCTATATGCCGCCATAGCAATATGCAATTTATATATCAAGTTCTTTCTTCTGCTTCCCACAGTGGAGCCAAAATCCAAATTTATGGGTAAAATTCTGAAACTTATTATTCTTACTATTATTACTTATGTTTTGTACAATGTTGGACCAAATATAAATAATTTTAAAAAAAATCTACAAACATATCTGACATAATTATTTCCGAAATTTGTGGCAGTATTGAAATCTTATGGGCAAATGTCTAAGTATGTTTTATATATGACTTGTAAAGGAAAATAAGAGATTAACAATATTTTAATAACACATTGTTAATAATCAGTTTTCATAAGAAAAAAGTAGTTTTCGGGCGATGAACAATTCATCCAACTCTAGGTAAATTATTTGGCTGTTTTATATCTAAATGTAACTATATTTGAGCGCAAGGGGGTTATATCACAGAAATCTTATATATATATAGAAATCTTATATTTTATATAGGGTTATATCTGTTTTTTTTTTTTTTAAATCCTCTTTATTTATATATAATTACAATTACAAATATATGATAATACATAGTATATATACAGAATCTGTTCAAAAAACTCCTGCTGTATATTGAGAACTTGTCTATAATTAGTACGGGAGTATAGAATTAGAATTATTCTTTCCGAAATGATTATTTTATTTCTATCCGTTAATCCTATAGTACAATTTCCCCGATTAACACTACTTTTTCATTTTCGATCTATCGCATCCCTAAGCACAACATTATTTATATATCGATCCATAGCATCCCTGTACAACATTATTTATTTAGTCAAATTACCGTATTTTGTCATAATTTATTTAATTTTTAAAACTTTTAATTTTTGATCAACTTAATACTATCAACTATCATATATACCTATGGACCAAATATGTGATAGTTAATCTAAAATAAAAAGCTTTAAAAATGAATGAAGTTGTGACTAAATAGGGTAATTTGACTTGTAATTAATGATCTGAGCAGAATAGGCTACAAAACGTTTTTTAATAACTGGATGTGAGGTGTCAATTTATATTTAAGATTGTCCTTGAGGATGGACGAAACGTTGGACTGTTGATGATATAATAAAGAGTGTTGAGAATTAACATGGATACAATTGATATATTTTTAAAAAAATAGTTATCTTGTTTAAAAAATGTATTTAATATTTATAAGTGTAGTCCTATAATCTGCATCACCGCAATGTGAGACAATATATCTCATTGTATGTGTTTTCTTAAATACTTTCTTATGATATAGTGACAATACCATTGCAAAAACTCAAGCCCCCTACTGTAATGTATTATAGTGAAGTAGCTACGCTTAGACCACCCCAGGAAGGGTCCCCTTACCTGGCTCGGAGTGCCCTTTGGAATAACAATGGTTGTAGGACTGGTAATATGAAGGGAGTTGGACTCTTTTAGAAAAGGGCATTGTTGCGTCCCTGGTAACTCCATATACTAGATGCTCCCAATATTTTGTTTTTGTAATTTATTGGTTTTCGTTTATTTTAAGAACTTTTCTATAAGGAAATTTCCTTATAAGCAACTGAAATTATAATTAAATCCTTCTCTTATTAAAGGAGAAAATAAAAAAAACTGTTTTTCGTTTCATAGTTAAAATATATTCAGCAATTCTAATAAGTGAGAAAAAATAAAGCAAATAAATTAATCACTATTTTAAGTGTATTAATTATGTCTTTTAAACGAAATTCCCTACGAAATGCGGATATTACATTTTATTTTCAGGTAATCTGTAACGCTGATAGAGAGCGCTATACAACAGTCCAGACATCAAAGATCAAAATAGAACGTTTTCAGGAAAAAAGTATAGAATTTTTTTCTCGACGATTCTACATCTTTTTTAGGTACAGAATCCGAACCTCAGGTTTTCCACCCTTTCAGTCTTTGCAACAAATTAATAAACAAAAAAATTAAATGTCAGTTTTTTGCGAAAACAAAGCATTTTCCGAACAATATTTAGTAAATAAAATTAAAGTAGGCAATATTTCCTACAATTTTTTTTACTGACATTTACAATTGTACATAAAATATAACAAGTAAATTTGAAGTAAGATCATTATGGTATGGTACAGGCATGTATAGAAACTACCCATTGGTAACACTAAAAAACATTTTTACAATATAAGGTCTCAAGGCAATCTTCTTTTCAGCCACCTCGGAGGATTGTCAGGGATGAAAGAGGAAGGAAGGTTTGAAACTAATGGTTTTGAGTGGTTAGGGAGTTAATAATGGAAGAATTAATATCTGGTTCGGGCCTGATCGGTTACATATGGAACATTTTGGTCTTTATGGGTGATTTTATTTGTAACAAAGTAAAGAGCATTGAGGATTTTGGATAACAGATTTGGGGTTCTCGTATCCAACTCCGTTTGTCGAGATGGACCTTATTATTGTCTTATAGATCAGTCTTTTCTAACGAATTGGAAGGTTAAACCATAATGTCTAGTTAGTATTGTAATAATCGGAATCAACGTGCAGTTTCCTGTCTGTTCGGTCTTGTGTGAGGATTCCTAGTTAGTCGATGTCAAGACGTAGTTTAAGGTAGCAGATCTGTTTTACAGGGGTAAGAGCAACATTAAAGTATACTGTAGGGCTGTCGGCAGGTTTACGACGAAGAGTAAGGGTGATTTGATGGGATTTATTTTTATCCTCCGATTTCGGCACTATTTTTCGAGCGTTGTGATATAGAACTGGAGAGTTTGGGATGCAATCAAAGGGCGCTTTTCCTACAAAATGCGTATACTATATTCCATCTTCGACCAACCTGCAAAGCGAAAATAAAAACTCCCTTCTGAGTATTCGTTTTTACCTAGTCATACCTGGTATTTGTTAACTACTTTACATAAAAATAAAACCAGGTACGTGACGTTGATACTGGGACACGTTCAGAAACTTAAAAGGGAGTTTTGCCTACATTATTTTTTTATTGAATATTTATTTTCGAGTTATAAGAAATTTCAATTTCCGTTGTAAAGTCACCGTCTAGCGATGTGGGAAACGATCTGTGATAACAGATTCAGCGGCTCAAAAAATCTGTAGGGCCCTTGAGAAGAAAACTTTCATACTTACCTGAAAACGCTGGATATTTATCTTCGATGTTTGAAGTATTTTATAGTGCTCTCATAATCTTAAGGTGAATTAGATTTAAGCTTGATGTGAATCGTTTTAATTTTAGTGCACCTCCATTTTGCTAATTATTTCATTTCCTATGTTTTTGCGGTTCAATAGGAATGTTAATATTTGAGTATAAAATCCGTTTTTTTTTTAATTTTATTTTTTAGGACAATTTTTCTTACCGACTTGTTTAGTATAAACTTTTACTTTAAATCAATCATATTTATTTGTGATTTTAACGACCAGCGGTATAATTGAATTGTGTTATGATTTTTTTTTTTGTTAGGTAATTGATCTGAAACTAAACAATTATGTAGTTCATGCCCTGAGCAGTACCCGTATATTGCTGGAAATGGGTTCCCCTAAATCATCTCCTGTCCTGATTGCAAGAGGTGCCAGCGTTGCGGAATTGTATTGCCTAGCGCCTTGCTCCTCAGTATACATTTTTACAAAAAATATAAATATCTGATCTAATCAAAATTATATTAATAGTTTATTGTTATTTACTTTTAAATACTGTATTAAACATGTCCAATCAGCGTACAATGACATTTTGTTGCTCATTATGGATGGAAGTAGTACCCAGCACAACCTCCTCACCTGCTTCACGTAATTTTTTTAACCTCCTCCTGATATTGCTGATCAAATCAACCCTAACCATCTCCTGGACCCGTCTTTTATTATCTCCGTTTAATTTATTATCATCGGTAAAGAGACCTTATGAGTTGGTCGACTGTTGATATGTACAATTCAGTATCTTAGGCAGGTACCAAGGAGCTTTTGTTATCATTTGCAATATTTCGTATTAAAAAGGTTCCAGTTTCTGTAAGTGGATATTTTTGTCCACCCCGCATATTTGTGAGGAATATGCCTGTATGATTTTAATTCGATATGGTTAGGTTTTAAGTTTTTTAGTAACTTAAGTTTCAATTTTGAATAAAAAATTAAATGAATTATTCTCAAAGATGGCGATATTTTGCGTAAGTTGTAGGAGCTTCAATGACGTCGAGGCTGGCTAGTATTTCTTCAAGATTATACTGCTGTTACGGAAATATAATGATATAACTATACAATTTTGTGAAATTATTAGTATTGTGTTGGTTAGATCAAAAATGTATTTGTTAAATGATTGTAAATACATTTTTGAGCCCACCAACACGATGAAGTCAATTTCACAAAGTTTTGCGTAATTGTACTACCGCTTTTTTATGAAAAACACAAGTAATTTTCATTATGTGTCGTAATTAATAGGCAACGCTTAACATAATGGAGGAAAAAACTCAACACCCTTTTGCTCTATGTTAAAAAATTAGAAAATACAAATAAAACTAAAAAAAGTTTATTGGAATTGTGCAAGTATTATCTCGGAACAGTTTTTACACAACAGAACTTGTGGTATTAAACTTTTGCTAGGGAATATAAACGATGTAAAGATAGTGAGTTGCGTCATACGTGTTTACAGGTATATTATGATTATACACAACATAGAGTAAAGGCACCAGTATTAGACCTTGTGATACTCCCGACATGATTGAAAGAATGAACAAATTTTGACTCATTAAGTTATTGCTCCTACTAAAGGTTGCATTGTATATGATTACTTTAGGTTGTTAACCAGAACTGAGTTAAGAATTGCTTATAAATATAACTATAGCTAAATTGTCATGGTTATATTTATATTTATTTTTTTGCTCTACCCTGCTGTTTACCGCTTTCTTCAGTATCTGTTACCATAGACTTTAGCTTTGAGTTCGATTAGCCCCCTATGGCTGTCAACTCATCCAGTTTGATGGCAACTAACTGATTTTCTAACACAGGTACCCTGATCCCGAAGAGCGGCGGGGACTACGCCTACATCAGCGAGGCTTTCGGAGCTCTGCCCGCTTTCCTCTATCTCTGGGTCGGCCTCCTGGTCCTCGTGCCCACGGGCAATGCGATAACGGCCCTCACCTTCGCCCAGTACATCCTCCAGCAGCTGTGGCCTGTCTGTCAGCCGCCCTACGAGGCTGTACGGCTTCTAGCGGCACTAGTCACATGTAAGTATATAAATATTTATGACGTTGTAAATAAAATTGATAACAAAATAATTTTATGTAAATTTAAGAATTGTCCTCAAAGTGGATAGAGAGTATCTATAAAACAGGATAATAGCCAACAAAGGTCATACAGAAACAAAGATCTGGCGTCTCTTTCCCACCCTCACTAACAATTTTAACACAGCAAATTCTACCTGCTCCACTGAGGGAGGTAGGAAAAAACCTAAGAATGTACCATTTCTCTTTTCTTTAGTTTCTTTGTGGGCTTTTGTTTACACCACTTTTTGCAAATTCCACCACCATTATTGTATTTTCGACATCGAAGCAACTTCCAGTTAAATGTGAAAACTTAGAATTCATAACGTAAACTATTGCTCTCAAAACTACACAATTTATTATCGAATTTAATTATTTGAGAAATCATATAATTGTTTTTAAATAACTTTTTATATGTATAAAATACCTATATATTTGGGCAAAAATTTTAATCTAAAATAATTTTGAAAGAAAATTATTTCTGTTACAAACCACCATCAAGTATTTTAGAAGAAAAGTAGTTCACAAAATACAGTACAAAATATTTTTAACTATTTTGTAATTGAGAGTACTTTTTCCTCTTTATCTGCAATACTTAAGTATTATGTTACAAAAGTATTTTAAATACAAGATGCAAAATAGGTAATATTTTTTCTGTATTATGAATTTGGTTGTTTAAGTACAAAATATTTTCTGCACTTTGTATTTTGTCCCCTAAAATACAAGATACAAAAATGTGTTTTATTTTTTATTGTGAAATACAACCCCAACTGTTACTAAAGCAAGCAGGTGAACTGCAATAATTGTCGATGTACTTAAATGGATTGATTTATTGAAATAATTTTCTAAATTATTTTAAAATTTCTTAGTACTTCAAGGAATTCACAACAAATAGAAACAAAGGCCAAAAGTAATTTATTTATAAAAAGATAATTATATACAAATAATTTATAAGTAAATTATTTTTAAATTACACTTTTCTTTCATAATCAGCAAAATTAACAATTTTATTGTATTTATTCCTAATAGTAGTTTAAAACAACTAAGTACCTAACATAGTAATAAACAAAAGTTATTCTTTTAACTGCTTTGACTCACTTAATCTCAACTGTTTTTAATTTGTTCTAAATGAGGAAATTAGAATCAAAGAAAAAAATAAGTGCTAAACATATTCTTAAATTTTATTAGAGATATAATAATGTGATCGAGTTATGATTTTTGGCTTATAACTCTACTATAATACCTCTAACAGGATAATATTTTGACAAAATTCCTTAGTTTCTATTATAGAAAATATATTTTATTATTTTGTTTGTTAAATAAAACAGTAGATGGTGACACTGCTCTGACACGGGATAGCTTGGCGTCCCTCGTGTCTAGAACAGTCTGTCCTAGCATCCATTAGTGAAAACATACTATCTTAGTCTTTCTTTATAAAAACCCTCCCTAAATTCCACAACAGTTTCCTACAGTAGTTCAAACACTGTAGACAAACTCAAATCCAACACTTGACATTCCCATATCTTCACTAGTCTGACTCATATGCTGGAACATGTTACAATAGGTTGAGAAGAGGGGACTTAATTTTGAGAGAATTTTAATATTAAAAAAACAAAGATATTCAAGACACAACATAAGTGATATTTTTAACTAATCTTGATAAAAACAAAACAAATAACAATAAATGATTATTTCAATACATGAAGCAACTTGTTATGATTTATGTGTCTTACTAGCTGTTTAGATTAAAGTTCTGATATAATATAATGTAATGAACATATTTTTATATTATCTCTCTGAAGGCAACAAACTCCTTAAAATTTGATGGGTATCCGATCCCATAGTTGTTGGATTTGAGGGTCTACTATATACGACACATAGATACCTAAATAAACTGATACAGATAATTTTTTTCAAAAAAGCATATCAATTTTCTACAAATAATACTAATTTTTACTAAGCCCATTGTCAGTGTAAAAATACTTATAGCAATGAAGGGTAGAACTAAAAACAACCTGAAATTTGTGGTATGTAATGGTATCAACTTCATAAAATAATAAATTAATTTACTGTTCAGGTTGATTTGGAATTTTTACATAATATTATTTTATATGGCTCTTGTGTACCATTTTCAAGTAGATTTTTTTTAAAAGTTATTTATTTGTTTGCTCTTTATCATTTTAAAATGCTTATTTTATTTTTTCAGGTTTGTTAACTTTTATAAATTGCTATAATGTGAAATGGGCTACAAGGCTTCAAGATGTCTTCACGGGAACTAAAGTTTTAGCACTGGTTATGATCATTATTTCTGGATTGTATGTCATGATCCTGGGTGATGATGACCTCTTCAGTAAAGAACCTTTCAAAGGAACCAACACTGAACCTGGCTATGTAGCTCTTGCCTTCTATTCTGGCCTTTTTTCATATTCAGGATGGTAATTGAATTTTATTTTATTAATAATATGAACATATCTTTCAGATGATACATTTATCAAAGTATACCATAATGTTGGGAATCAGACGTCTCTAACAGCTCCCAACTTTCCTATGCCTTTCATGGGCAGTTGTGAAAATGATTTATTTATCAATAAATGTGAACAATGGTTTACTAAATATCCTAAGATATTTGCTGTAGTAATACACAATGCATTTCAATAAGTCATTGACAAAAATTAGTTTGTAATGTATGCTGGTTAATATTAACAAGAAAACAATTTTATTAATTTTTTTTTTTGTCTCCTCAAAATTTAAATATATTTATTTAGAGATCAGATGCATTTTCAGTATAACTTTTTGTTGGGATGTTTGTTTTTGACAGCTTTGAACATACTAGACATAAAATAGAACATAAGGGAAAATTTATTTCTTTAAAAAAATTAAAAATACCTTGGTTTGCGTCTCATTCTTGTTTCCTTAACCACTTCTTAACTAAGAAATGATACATTTTAATCTGATTTTTAGAATATCTATTTCTGTTTAAAATTATTTAAATTTACAAAAGTATATTCAATCAGTGATTGTTACTGATTTAATTTTTTTTTATCATGCGTTTTCAACCAAATTTTTTACATTTTTTTTTATTATCACATTTGTTTTGATATCATTCTAAATTTTATTAAATAATGCTTAGTGTTATGTAGTGTATTGCTAAAATATAAAAGCTATACAAATAATTTTATTATTAAAATTTTTTTTTCCCCCAGGAACTACCTCAATTATGTAACTGAAGAACTTAAGGATCCATATAAGTAAGGCATTAATTGTTTCGATGCTGTATTATAGAATATTTATAACTAAGTTTACTTATTCTGTTTTATTTAATTTTCCTTTTTTAGAAATCTACCTTTGGCGATTTGCATATCACTACCAATGGTGACCATTATCTATGTTATGACAAATCTTGCTTATTATGTGGTTCTGTCACCTAAGGAACTTCTCTTGTCTAGTGCAGTCGCTGTGGTTTGTATTATCACTTTTAATGCCAAATATTTTATCATTAACCTGAGCCTTGATTTATATCAATTACAATTAGTCTTTTACATGTTTTTCCAACTTGAAAATGTTGTTACAGACCTTTGGGGACAAGTTGTTTGGTTCATTTTCATGGACAATGCCATTCTTTGTGGCATGCTCAACGTTTGGAGCATTAAATGGGGCAATATTTGCTTCTGCAAGACTTTTTTTCGTTGGTGCTAGACAAGGACATCTGCCACAAGCTATAGCACTAATAAATGTTCGCCGGTTTACACCTGTGCCATCATTAGTTTTCCTGGTATGTATTATAATAGTATACCTATAGTTAAAATACATTATATTCTATTAAATCTGGTTAGCTAGTAATATCTCAAAATAGTGGGATTATGTGAGCATCAATTTGGGGTTTAAATTAGGATAGATTAAATTGAGTTTTTAAAGTTCCAGGAAATCTTTTTATTGACAAAGCCACTTCTTTCTTACACATATTTGTCATCTTAAGTATATCTCATTATCAAAATTTATACTGCCTTTAAATTCAATGCCAATATTAACGTTTTTCTTTCTTTGAGCATACTAAACACTAATTCAGGGCAAAGTATGTTGCATGATCATATGGTAATAAAATGTATTTTTAAAATTCTTGATCCAGTTCATAATACTGGATAAAGGTGTTTGTGTGTAATACACCAATCTCTCGATTGAATCAAAGACATAATACCATTAATTACCAAACTGAGTTTACTTCCACACAAGTCTTATTTAGTTGTAAATCATTCATTTACATAAGAAAATATTAAAACAAAATAAAATTCACTTCTTACAGCTATTGAAAAAATATATTTTCCAAAATATTTTTTTGGACAATTTAGTCTTTTATGCTTATAATACGCCACTTTCTTGTGAGATAAATAATACATAATTCGATATTTATAAACTGCCACTAATCCTTTTTTTCATTACAGTGTATTGTCACAGTAGTCCTTCTTTTCATTGAAGATGTTTTCATCCTGATAAATTATGTTAGTTTTGTGGAAGCAGTTTTTACACTAATGTCGATTTGTGGTCTTCTCTGGCTTAGGTACAAGCAACCAGATGCTAAAAGACCTATCAAGGTATGTATTCAACATTCACTCATTTTATATGTAATATTGAGACAATAATATATTAATAAACCTAATAATTAGCATAAATATTGTAGGATATAAAAATGGATGTTTTATGGGAGAAGATCGATTTTTTTATTTACTAGAGTTGTATCATAATTTTGAAATTTATTATGGAATTCGATGCCACTATGTCCTCTTATAGTCCCCAAATAGAAATATTACACTTGGAATATTAGCATCTCTTGTAATGATTAAAAATTGTTTAGTTTATTAGTGTTGAATTTAAAATTTGAAATTTACAATGCAGTCTATTATCTAAGAGACCTTTAAGAGTTAAATTTTCAAAGGTTTTACAGGTCACCCAAAATTAAGCCTTTTGCTATAATTTTTTAGAGATACTTAGAGGTGAATCTAAAAGTTGAAATTTATGATGGGGTTTGAGCCACTAGAACCAATTAAATACAAATAATCCTCCGTCCAAAGAGGGACCAATTTCATCATCCAGCTGAGGATCTAAACAGAGCATCTAATACAGCCTACATTCGACTGTCTGCTAACAGTTTAGTGTTTAGTGCTATGGACTACTTTTAAAACAAATATGAAATGAATTTTAAGAATTTGCCATTTGGGGGTGCAATTACGAGAGCATTAATAATGGCAAAATATTTTTATTAACTTACCTTATGCACCCATTTGCTCAGCAAAAGTTGCTTGCTGCTTTGTACGTACCGATGGCGATCAATTTTATGATGCATATACCATAAAGGAGGGTGATCTTAAACAGCACTAATTAGCTTATCAAGATCCATATTTATGAAAGATGAATACAAGATAGTCCAAATGTATTCTCTTTCTGAAACTGTTCGGCCAAATGTAACCAAAGATTCCCTCTCGATGGAACTGTACCATTTTTGGGCCAGCTTGATTGAAATGAAATGGCCATACTTAGTGGATGTGCTTCAATGCCCTATAGGGCATAACTTAGTAATAAATAATTTTTTTTTTCAGGTCAACATATTATTGCCTATCGTATTCTTCATAATTTGCGCATTCTTAGTAATTCTGCCATGCTATGTAAAACCTTGGGAAGTGGGTGTTGGACTTGTGATTATCATCTCAGGCATTCCTGTATATTTCTTATTTATCTATTGGGAGAACAAGCCACCTTGGCTTCGAAGAATAGGAGGTAATTCTATACTTTAAAATTCCATTATCCACTATACCTCTCTTCAAATAAAACTTACTAATACATTTTTTTTTCTATATATAGATAAGTTAACAATACTGTGTGCAAAAATGTTCATGTGTGTATTACAAGAGGACAAAAGTTCATGAGCAAAATGGAGAAGACAATTTTTTAACATATAATTGAAAGGTGTGTGCCTATAAGTAAAGAAAAAGTTGGGAAAGAAGAGGGTTTATCAGTTTGTACAGGGTTTTGGGATGAATACAAATGTATTCCTACTTTGTAAATATTATGTACTTTTAGATTTTATAATGAATTACAATTGTATTTGTAAGTAAATATTTGTTGTTAATCTTTGTAAAAATCTCTTCATCAAATGAAGAATTGTTTTTTATGATACTACATACTAAGTATGTATTATACAAGTGTATAAAGTTATTTATTCATAACTTAATCCAAAAGTTTATTTTTTATGTTCCTAAACTATATTTTCTAAGCATGAAATAAAAGAATATTAGTTATTGATATAAATTATTACTAATAGACGTAACAGGAATAGCATTAACTAAATGTGAGAAATAATGAATCATAGAGAGGTCATAAAATTTTAAAAAATCATTCTGTTGAATATTTGTTTACAATTCATTCACTTGCTTTAATCAACAACCAATAGTCAGGAATAGAATACATCATGAATCAAAATTTCTTTTAGTATGCATGGCAAGTTGTGTATAAATTGAGTATATGAAATAAACCTAAACGTTTTTACAGATATCGAAAGTATTTTATTCTGAAATATTAGAAGTATTTTCTATTTTGTGAGATATAACTTCCAACTTACTCCAATGTTTTGGGGGTAATCACTTTTAAGATTGGTAAGGGGATAATATCAGGGATTAAGCGGTTTTGTATATTTGATACAGAACGTGGGTAGTTCTCTGAAACTAGGGAAATCTCGGTCTCTACAAAAATTAGACAAACTTGTTGTTTATTTCAAAACATTTCTGATGCCAAACATAAATAGATACCATTGATTACATTTATACACACATACCAAACAAATAAAATAACAAAAACCGATTTATTTAATTATCCCTCCCTTACTTGTCCTCTGACCCAGGTTATAATCTTCATATCTACATATTCCTGAGTTACCCCTTATTAAAATTAAAATAAGGGGTAATTTAAAGTCCTTTCAACTGAAAGGTTTGTAGTTCTATAATTTGTTATCTCAAAAATGTAACCTTGGTTTCACAAAATATGGTAATATAAGTTAACTTTTCTCTCTCAATAAAACTTTCTCCTACTCATTTATTCAAAAATTCTGCCCAGGGGAGAAAATTTTTGTTTTCAGATTTTAAAGGATTTCACTTTCAAACTCTTAAGTCTAGAAATATCACTGAACAAAAATCATAAAAGGAGCTGCAACGATAACTACAGCTCTTAAATAATGTCAATGATTTAGAAATGGCATTGGATTATGATGATTTGGAATCAAGTGATGGATGATAAGGTGAGGGTGGCAAAGCCCATTGAAGTCCTATACTAGAATATCCAATACCTATTTATTTATATAACAGATATCTCTCAGTCCAGTGATTAAACAAACTGTTGTACTTTGATAGTTGATATCAGTAAAACTTCAATATAACCATTCTTGTGTTCTGTAAAATAATCTTTTACAAAGAAAATAGCAGAGCAGCATGATAGTCTAGAGATTGGAGCACTTCCAAGGTGAAGGAAACTAGTGTAATTGCTGATTTGGTTCAAAATAGAAAGTCAGTGGGTTTTGCTAATGTCTGAAACATTTTATGTATATTCTGTTTCCTACCCTTCCTGGAAGGGTACAGTAAGGTAGGGAATTGAGCACATTTAATTGTTTTAGAACTGGATTATTTTATTATAATTACTGATTAGAAAATTTAAAGAGCAATAAAAAAAAAATTACAAACAAAGCACATTACTTTATTTTCTCGAAACATATCTGTTTTTTAGGAACAACAAGCTAATGCTAATCAAGACCAATGTTACATCACAGTTGTACAGTTTTAATAATGATATACATCTTTTATCTTTGGCTAGCAACTAGAAGACATGAAGATATTCTATACATATGGAACATACATAACACTTAACTAAGATATTGATTTACATAAATCAAATTTAAATACATCAACACAATTTAACAGTCTAAAGTAATTAAACAAACATTCTCAACATCTTAATATATCAAAAAATTGGTTAAAAAAAAAAGTTTAAAATGAACGAGTGCATTATTGTGCATTGACAAACATTTATAACCAACAAAATGTTTAAAAAATATATTTAAAGAGGAAAATCATGAGCTAGATCAATACAGAAGTATTTACACAAAAAATATTTTAAAACAAATACCACAAAGTAGTTAGTTTGTTACAAACATATTTGTTTTCTTATAGGAAATTTGATACTTTTGTATACAAAAACATTCCAATAAACATTGATGGATCCCCTAGCACTTCAGTATGGAGCAAGTAATGACACAGATTACTTTAATTAATTTACTATAAGGTAGTAAAGTTTAGCCATTTGCTTAGGGACCACTATCTATATCAGGGGTTTCCTAATCCTGCTCCCAAAAACTTTTTAAATTTTCAAAGCAAAATAAAAAAAATTATATATTCACAAAATTTATTTCTATATGGGGAAAGTGAGAAAACAAAGGCAATAAATAATTCAGCCTTCTACAAGAAACATGCTCTCTATATTGCACGGAGCTGAATCATGGAAGAATTCTTACCAGAATCTGTATTAATAGGAAAAACAGTTGATCAACCAAAATTATCACACTAAATAGACCTATTCCAAATTTCTGTTTTGAAAACATCAATCATGTGACTGCCTCAGTTTGTTTATTTTGTTTTACCTGTTCTGAAATATTAATTAGAATAAATTCAAGATGTTTTTTCGTGTTCATAAAAAATAGGCAATTCTCCCATTATTATCAAAGGAAAACGTTAAATGGTTGTCTTTAAAATTTAATAGTAGCTAAAACAACTCTTCTTTATTTATTGCCTCTTTAATGTAATCATTATTTTAAGCAATTAAGATGATTGATTAATACATAGGTTTCAACTACATTATGCATCTTATCATAGCAGTTTGCTCTGTTCTAGAATCTCAAGAAAATTGGCCTAAAATTGAAGGGTGCCCAGCAATCATGGCTAAAATTACAATGTATCTTTTGAGCTCTAGCAACTTAGAAACCCCTGCTCACTCACTTTCTCTCTATATATAATATATTTTCAATGCACATAACCCAGAACTTAAAGACACTACATGATTATCATATTAATATGAACAAATTACAATATCTCAGGGAAATACAGAACAAATACAAAAATAAATAATTGATGAAAAGAAAAAAATAGATAAATAAAATAAAAAGTGGGAAGAGGAAAAAAAAGGAAGTTTACATTGCCCTACTTGGGTTAGTTAGTCTATTCATGAGTTATTTATCAATCACTTTGTTTGTGAGTAAAAAAAAAAATCAATTAATTAGAAACTACTAATTACTAATAATTAATAAGACTCATGTGAATAGGTATCAAAATTCTCAGAAAGAAATAAGGTCGATACTATTCTGTGCATTTAGAAGAGTGTTTTTATTAATTTTGGTACAATGCATAAATTAGCCTAAAACTATGAAGAATTGATTTTTAAATAGGAACGTGGGAGCATAATCAGTAATCTGATTAGAAATTAAAAAAAAAAAAAATACTATTTCAGATTGATATTTCGTCTATCTACCTTGAGTTGAATCTAAAAACTATCAATATCTTAAAATACTATAGAATCCAAGAAATTCATACTTCCAGGGGTAGAAGGATAACATTGTTAATTATCAGTGTTAAATATGCTCATGTCCTTTGGTTCAGTATAGAACAATTTTTTTAAGGGTATCCTATTGTCAGTAAGTTCTTGAGAATTACCATATGCACAGTTGTGAAAAAAAAAGTAAAAATCAGAGGGGTTGGCAATTCAAGAAATGAGTTGAAACACTGACAACTTTCAGTGTCTCTGCAAAGATACCCTGGCAATAAATAGAAAATCAATATTTGTACTGGATACTTCTTGTTCAGAGCGGCTTTCATGTAAGGGTACATGCAATAACACAGAATGCTTAGAGGGGACCACTGAACATTACTCAAGAGGTTTCCAAGAGTCAGCAGCAACAGACTACCCGCAATTCAAGAACCAGCTCCTATACTGCTGATTTTATAGTACTCTTAAATTGATGCACTTTCAAAAATTTCTGTTCAAGTAAAGATACAAGTAAGGCATGATCTTCAGATTACTACTGTTTGGGGGTCAGCAAACACAAGAAAGCAACTAAATGTCTTTCCTGGAAACAGAGATCAATAGATTGACCAATCCTCCAGATAGTTTTTAACATCCCAAAAAATAACAAGATTCTCAATTAAGGAACACAGTAGAGCAATCATTCCTGCAACTCGGCAGTATGAATCATCTACAACAGGCTATAGCAAGTTAAAGTTGGGAGTATTGTCAGAAGAATCCTAGACAGTGTGACTTTCCATAGTTAAAAGTCACCCATCCATCCAAATACCACAATAATTAACTCTCACACCGCCTTGTTACCTGGCCGAGGTGAAAGTTAATTATTATTGTAATTTCCAAATATTACAACCACAAAGGATGCAGACATACTAAAGTTTAAAAAAAAAGGAATTATACAAAAAGTTCCAATCAAAAATATTACATCAGAAACAATAGACTCAAGATAAATTATAACTGTGTCGTCTTTCTTCCTCGATAAATTTAGCATATCTATCATATACTCTTCTATATATTTGTGGAATGGTTTTAGCATAATATATCTAAGTTTTGGAGAGGGAGAGGGTGTTAAGAGTTTCCTTACAAATTATTGTAGTTTCCAGCCCTCAATCAGTATTGATCGAGCAGTAAAATCATTTCATGCACCAAAGACAACTCACCTACAGTGTGGAACATAATTAGTTGACACACAACTCCTCAACAATTATGCAATAGAGGTAAAAATAATATCAAAAACTTCAAAAGACTGAGGGTAAATATGTCATGTAGAATGAAGATACCCTGTAAAGGTTAATTCATCCTTCATTATATACCTTATATTCACTAGTTTTATCACTCATTTTAAGAATCTTCTCTCATCACTCATATTGTGAACATTTTTTCTCATAAAATTGAAGTGATATATGCATGAGTTACCTGGATATGAATGACAAGGATTCGACAATAAAATCTGAAAATAAGCTTAAATCATGTAAGATCTCATTTCTAACAACTTTATTCTATATTAGCTATTACTCTTTTAAAAATATAGTTTCATTATTATATTACATTAAATTCTAATAAAATTTTAGGATATGGTAATGAACATGATCCAAAAATTCAGAAAAACTATAAAAGTATATTTTAATCAGTACTGGGAGATAATTTTTTGTAGATAAAACAATATGTGAATGAGTATCTTTTTCTATTATTTAAGTAAACCACCATTGAAAATAACTCAAGCCTATATTTTGGCCCCTTTTAAGACTTACTTTAGTACATACCCTTTTCTTTTCTCTTATTCAAAAATATTTCAGAACTTCGAAATAATGATTATAAACCATGAAAATATAATTAAAAACTTAAAAGAACTAATTTACATCTCAATTTATAATATAATAATAAAGCACATTAATAAAAGCAACCCAATAAAAAAAAAATAAAGATCAACAGTGATAAATAAGGCATAATTTTAAATCTAAATGTAATTATAAAGAAGAAAAATTATTTTACATTTCTTAAATCTACATGATTTTCCAAACTTTCCTGTTTAAGCAAACGATCGATATTAGTACTAAGCAAATCAGTATAGGTAACCAGCAAATAATTGTTCAACACACTTTAGATGCCATTAAATTAAAATACTGGCAACTGAATTTAATTTCCACATGATTTATCCTATTTTTTTAACAATTGGATTCATATACCACCAGGTAAGAAGAAATTTGTATAACTCTAATTTTTAAGAAATATTGTCATTTCTGTCAACATGTATTATAGTAGGGGGTTGTGGATAAATTCTTTTCATTGAAAGGAAATGCTTGCAATGATAGAATACAATTGAGCTTCTAACAACAGAACTTCCTTTAATCAAACTCCTGAGGTAAATCAATTTTTTTTTTTTTTTCAGAATCCTTAAGTTTGTAACAGAAAAAAAATTCAAGTAAAACTTCAATAAAAATAAAAAAATAGTAGAATTTCATGTTTCTGAAATGAACTTCAGATATTGTCTGATATTGAAATACAGAACTGTATCAAACATTGTCTTAAAGCCAAAAAAAATTCCATTTCAAATATTTTACTAAAATTTAGTTATGAGTAGTATGTTGAACATACATACGTATATCAGCAGTGAAAACTGCAATGTTTAATATATTACCATATTCGCTCGAATATAGATTGACCCTCCCATTTTGAAAAAAGTTTTCAGACTAAAAATATGACGGTAATAACTAAAAAAAAAATAAGAAATCAATTTTCAAATGCCAAAACAAAACAAGCTTGCTTAAAATAAATACTATGTGGATAAATAGCACATGATAAAAATATGATGAAGATATGAAATTAGAAGATACCTGTTTGTTTCTACTTACGCTAACCTAATTAGGTTAGTATTCTGAATTTTTAGTTTAAAGCACCATCTACATATATCAACTGTTTTTCTACTCAACTTCCATTTAACCTTACTTTTTCCTTCTTAACACTCAATTTAAATAAACCATTTTCTTTTAACATAAATATAAGTATTATCCCTAATCCCATTTTGAACAAATTGATTTTGTTACATTTCCCTTCCCTAAATATGTGATAAGTGAACAATTTTCACTTATTATGAGTATATTTACTCACGAAAATAAACTATGGAATATCTTAAAAGTCTCTAGTTTTGTCAAACTCAGATTTTTGTGGATTGAATCTGAATATAAGTAGGCTCTGATTGTAGGACAATTTCTCATTTTATCAAGAGACAATTTCTTTAAAAAATCTCAACCTATATTTGGGCAAATGCGGTAATTGTTTTCAGAGATTCTTCTAATTCTATATGTATAGATTAAACTGTTTATATATACAACATTCTCACTAGTCTGGGAAATAAAGGATGATAAATCAAGGATAAAACAATTAGAAATTGGGAGACTTTGAAATAAAGAACTTATGGATTAGTATCCAATAAAATATGACAAATACAAAAATATTATCATAAATGAAAATCAATGACAGAAAGATTTAAAAATGGGGAACAACTGATACTTTTAATTTTAATAAATTAATGTTACTTAAATTACACTAATGACGCTTATTCAAAGGATTTGAAATATCTAATTTTAAAAATAAAAATTAACAAATCAAGGAAAAAACAAATTAGTAATAGTTAATAATAGTAGTAATAGTAAATAAATCAAACTAAAAATATCAATTACTAGCTAAAGGTATCAGCTTCCTGTTTCCCTTTATTAGTGCGCTAAGTTATCACAGCTTCATAGAAACCCATCATAAATAAATCTGTTATTTAAATGTTCCATTTTTAAAAAGTAATATAAATAAAGTTTATAATGTAAACTTGAAAGTAAGAAGTATTTAATACCTTCATCGACTTATTCATTGCAATGAAATTACCTTTTATTTTTTTTAATATCATCATCACATTAAAAAATCAACAGATGAAATAAAAAAATACATATATAGTATTTTGTTTTATCACAGTCAGTAATTAAAATCATAACATAAACATTTTTTACATCTAAAATAAGAAATAGCACCATTTAACTAAACAAATAATGATAAATTAAACTATCCATTAATTTAGATTAATAATGGAAAAATAATAGAATAAAACAGTGCAATCTGAATAATCTGAACTAAATGATGCAGGATGGTGCTCAGATTACTGAAAAAACTACAAACAATAACAGATTTAATTTCAAAACATGAATGCATCTTTATGAGCTGGATAAAGATGCATGTATACTCACTTGAATACCAAAACTGTAAGAAAATCAATGGTTTTAAATAAATCAGTTATATTTGACTTTTAGAAGAATTTCTTTACTCCTCCTCTTTAAGGTGGAACAAGGATTTTTTGTCACAGTATATTGTTCTTTATTCCTCATCAAATATTGATACAAATGAGACACCATACTCCATCTTCATGCTTTACTGGCATGTGTTCCTCCCTCCACTTGACTTTTTCCTTCTATTTTATTGATTTATACTCATTTTAAAAATCCTGCACCCATGAACATAAATGTGAAGAATGACAAAATATTTTGATAGGTATGTCATTCTATTTTTATAAAAGGTGAAGGATTTATTATATACAAAAAGTAATTATCAGAAGAATGCGGATGTGTGCAAGGGTGCATGAACTAATAAAATTCCCGAATCGACAGAAAAGTTCAGATTTAACTAGACAGGTAGGCATCTTTCATTTGAAATTTATCTCCTTTTTTTTCTTCCTGAAAAATACTTTTCATCCACCCATCCTTCCTTTCCTCAGTTTTTATTTTTGCCAGTTTGAATTATACCAAAGTTTAGATTACTCAGATTTTACTGCATTTAGTAAAAAAAAATAAATGATTCACATTCAAATAAAAGGTAACAGAACATCGACCTGCAGGGAACACAGTATAGCATATTGTCGATAAGGGGAAAGAGCTGAAGGAAGTAATCATAACACTAATGTTTGGATACAGCATCATAAAGCTTTGGTAATTCCGCTTCTAGTCGAACAACACGCACCTTACTCTGCAGCTCCCAATCCTTAATCTTATCAGGCTTATGATAGTTTTCACCAAGAGAATGGTACGTTACAAAGTAAGAAATTAAATCCTGGCTCCCATCTGCATTCACATCCACCAAAAGAGCTGTAAAATACAATATATTAAAAAATTAGTTAGTCCAGTTATATGGTAGAACTTTGATTATAGGCGATAAGGTAACAAGGTTGAGGTCACACAGATAAAGAATAACCACAGTTAATTGAAAAAATTTGTATTTAATGAATTAAATAAATTAAAGTTCATCAAGAGTAGAAACATTTCATGTTATCATTATCAAGACTTGAAAAATAAAAAGTGTTTTTTTCTTATTTAGAAATGATTGTACTTACTTCAGTCTTAATTTTTCTCAAATTCATGACTTTGAATTTTCCTGAAAGCTTCATCTCTTCTTTTTCCTTCCTCCTTTGTACCTTTCAGTGAGGAGGTGCCTCAATCCAAGCATGCCTCCATCACTTGCCAATGTTTTCATGGACTCCAGCCCTGAAAGTATGAGCTTCCCTCTCTTCTCACCCAGTCGGGTGATTGGATCCAACCACGACATCCCTGGCCTGCCTCTTGGTCTTCTCTCTGTTGGTCGGGCTTCCAGGGACTTGTGAAGTTCATGATTTTTGCTAATTCGACATACATGGTGGAACCACTTTATTTGTTTTTTCTTTAAGATCTTGGTTAGGGCATCACTGACGATCCCTTATTCTTCTAGGGTGACTCTTCGATGTCTTCTTTTTTAAGATGTCTCCCTTGAGCTAGACAAAAGATGATGAGGACCTCCTTATCCAGGAAACAACATTCCCTGCTCATGCCTAAGCAATGCATGAATTTCACCAACCGTGATCTTTCTCTCGAAGTTCAATGTGAACATCGATTGTAGGCACAACAGTTTTGAGTTTTTGCATGTGATTTTCTTTATGAACATTATTCTTTAACACTTATTCTGTAATTCTATTTGTTCTTAAATTTACTGTAACTACAATTATGGTGGGAAGTTAAATAAAGTTTTTAAATTATTTGAAACTGCTCAACATGACCACGATTCAACGGATTTTTGAAAGGACATGAGCCGTCTTGGCTTTAACAATATCTTTTGTAACTGTATGTTTTATTGATGGAAATTGGTTAGCTTGCTTTTAGGTTTAATACTATAAATAAACAATAATGAAATGATACATAACATAAAACATACTAAAAATCATTTATATATAAAAAATAATTATTTACTCATAAAAGAGGATATAACAATATGTTGTTGCTTTTTTAATCCTATTAGGCATTTCTTCATCCAATCTTCCATTTCTTCTAATAACTGTGCCCAGGTACATATAGTCTTTCACTGTTTCGAGTGATTCTCCTTTACAGGATCTGCGCACCCACAGGTTCCTACCTAATTTGCACGATTTTACTTTTTTTAGCATTAATAATCATGCTCTTTTTGTCTACCTCCGCTTCTCATTCTATTATAGCTTGCTGGAAATTCTCGAAAGAATTTGCTATGAGTACTACATCATCCGCATATAGTAGTGTTTGGGCAAGAACTGTCCTCAAGTTCCATTTTCTAACTATTTCCCTCAACGTTCTTCTTTTACATATTTTTAGGACTTCGTCAATCAGAATAATAAACCAAAAAAGGCTTAAAATGTCCTCCTGTATGAAGCCTCTCTGCATGTCGAAGCTTTCCGACTCCTTTCCATTGATCCTATCTTATCCTTTTGAGTATTTATAGGAGGATGTAATGGCTTATACGAGTTCTCCCAGGACATCCTTTATCTCCAGTGCATTCCATATCTCAGTTCGGGGCACTGAGTGAAAAGCAGCCTGTAGGATCAAAGAAAGCTGAATAGACATTTTTATCTTGATCCCACACATTTTATACTTTTCTGAGGACATTTATTATTCTCTGAATCATTAAATCTACTTGCAAATGATTAGCCTAGTAAATAGGCCCCGTAATCTCGGGACCACTCGCTTCTGGAATATTTAAATCCCGATAATAAAACAGAATATTGTTTTGTTATGTAATGTGTGTAGTGTACTGAACTCAGACAACCACCTGTTAACCATAAACATAACCTAACTCTGGCAGACCATAAGGATATCCTTCTGAATTATATTCGGAACAGAAGTTCAGGAAGATCTCATAACTGGACTTATGGATGAATTTTCAGTCCGGCGAAGCTGCCTCAATTTTAAAAATTTTCTGAAACCATTTTGCCTTTTCACAAATCCAGAAATCGGAACACCTTCAAAATAATACAGTTTTTTTAATAATCTTTAAAGCACAAATTCCCAGCCAAATGATGGTAACTTCTTCATTATTTTTCTCACAGCTGAATAAATGAATCTGCAGAAGATATGAATTTTAAAATATCATCATTTCATTTAAGTCACACACAGTTCGTTCACTCACATCAAACTTATACAAAAGTGTTTTTCCACTTTCACCATGATTTAAAGCATAGTATATAATCTATACTTTTTTCTCCAAACCAGTTACAGTATGTTTATGTTTGGTACTCATAGTTAGCTGCTCATAACAACAATGAATATAATGAAGGCTAAACTAGGAAATGTGAAAGGAGTTATTTGAAAACATGAAGAGAATAAAATTTCCTAGAGAACAAATAGAACCAACTAAAGTAGGGTTGTTAAATAGCCACAGGTAAAAAGTATAACACTATTCTATTTTTAGAATAATAGCATAGTTAATTGTGAACACAGATAATTAAGGTTCTAATGTATCTGATATTTATAGAAACAAACAAATAAATTATTTTATCAAATGAAACGTAGATTTAAGGTATATAGCAATTATACTTCAAGAAATAATACAATTTACATAAAGAAACAATTGGATAAGTGAAAAAGATCTGTACTTGGTTTCAGTTCAAAATCAAACAACAAAATTTCAGAGAAAAGAATTCCTCCCTATTAATGGAGGTGTCGTATTACCACTTTAATTACACTGAACTTCTCATAATGGACACCTCCCTATTATGCTAATCCCTTTTAGCAGACAATGTTGTTAAGCTACTGGCCAACAAGGTAAATATTTAATGCATCTGGACCCCCCAATAATAGAACCTCCGGAAGCAAATACCAATTTTTTCCACAATAGCACTTTTCAAGAACAAAAAGTTAAAATAAACCTCTTCTTAAAGGAAACATCTGTATAATAAACATAGTCATTTTCCTGAAGTTTCACAGCACCATATACACATTAAATTTAAAACTGGTTAGAACTTCAGAGATTTGATTACAATGCTTTCTTTACCTTAGGTAAGCCAATAAGGAAATTAAATGGAAAAAAGTTCATTCTGGAACAGTGAAACTTCAAGAAATCTTTACAATTCATCAAATAGTTAAAAATTTATATGTCGCATACCTGATTGAGTCTGAAATGAGAGCTGGGGTTGGCATTCACTATTATTTAGGTAACACAGTTGTGTTATGTCAGTCTGAGAAGCATTAACAACATGCATTAATCCCGATTTGTTGAACGTTATCAATACTATTCTTTCCTTAATATGTTCCACTTTTATACTGCTTGATGACACCAATGGCTATAAAGTAAAAATTAGTTTCACTTAACAGAATTCAGATAAACTTTGATAATTGATAAAAAAGATGAATATATATAGGTAGCCACATGTGGACTTCCTTGAATTGAAGAATTCTTTGTGATTTTGGTACCTATGTTTGTTAGTGCTTCTAAATTCCATATTATTACATATGAGTAGAGAAGAGGGACCATCATGAATAAATTTGTTTTGGAAAAACAGTATCTGAACAAAATATTGAACACAAACAGGACTGATAATAAAGCTCAATAAATAAGCAATAAAAGTAAGTTATATTGATTCTTTCTGTAAATAAAGCAGCTGCATTTGCCAATATGTGATGTTCACCAAAGTAAATTCACGAAATGCCGATTTCTCATTATTTGGAAAAATTATGTCTTTCAAATAAAACAAACTATGCTAATATGGAGCACAAATAGAGCTAGCTATCAGGACTCAGATTTTTGTTAATCATTTTACAATGTTTTGAAAATTGGTAATTAGGTAATACGTAGAAATATTTAATACATAACTTACCTGATCTTGCCACTGCCAAAGTTTTATAAGGAATCCTGTAATATGAGGTCGGAACCTAAGAGGCAACGGAGACATCACATGAGTTCTATCAGCACTATATGACCACACTGTTCTATTACTCGAATCTGTGACAGCTACAGACACTTGACAATTATTGGGACAAATGCCTCGGTTCGTAAATGTAACTTCATGCTCTTCTAGACCTCCTTCTTCACTGGACAGCCGTTTTGTATAATCAATTGGCTCTGCTCCAATATTTCCCTTCCCTTTGGAATCAGAAAGCTTGTAGACCATTGTCCATAATTCTGTAAAGCAAACGATTATTATAATTCAAAGTAATGAACTTCTGGATGATTAGTAGATTGTTATTGAATAACAACTAATCAATATTGAATTGGCGAACTTATTCAATAATCTGTAACAATTGAAGAGCTTGCTACAAAAAGGAGGTAATTAAAAAAAAAAAAAGTGTTTTTGATAAATTAGTACATGTGAGCCTAAACTTCCCTAGGATGGATCTTCCCTGGTTGTTGTGACTAAACAACCTTGGCAACTCTGCGAGCCCATTCCACTTTTCATTTCTATCTTTATGTTTCTGCTGATGTTAGCATTCATAAATCTTAAGTACCATTTATGTTAGCAATCTTTGCATCTTAATTTTTTTTTCTTTGTTTAGTTGTTATATAACCTTTGTTTTAATTAAAAACTTTAACTCTCAGTTAGAACATACCATTTGCTTTGGATGTATGTATTATCCCTAATTCTGTTTTGAAGAAATTTTGTGATTGTATTTTCTCAACCTACATTCGGGCAATCAAGCTATTAAGTTTATTTATTACTTTCACTTACCTATACATGAAATATGTAGTAAGGGAATGATCATGAAAAAATTTTGAATTCCAGTTTTCAGCGGAAATACACGTTTTGAGGTACCCTGAGTCCAAATAACCAAGTCTTACAAAATTTGATTTTGCACAGTTCTGAAACTGTCGAAGAATAATTTAAACTTTAAGTAGGGTGGTAAGAGAAAGTATCGCAAAATACTTTTTTTTTATATATATAAAAATTGGTTAATAATGAATTTTCAAACTATAACCCCATTATCGATGTTGATGTCAACCAATCCATTTAACATGATTCTTAAGTAATTGGTTCAAATAAAATACTATACTAAAAATTAATAATGGTGTAGACATAAAGCAGAAATCTCTTCATGAATGGCTTCATTAAAATAAAAGGGATCGATCAAACATAACAATATTTCAATGTTTTAATTAATGGGATAATTTGATTAACCTCTATTTCTGCCAATACAAGTATAATGTAAATCTCCTTCTGATGAATAAGAAAGATTTCTGACATCAAAACATTTTCTATCCACTAGGGGTTCAGAGATAATAAGTCCTGTATCCATGGAGATAAACAAAAGACGATGCTGTTCAGGCTTAAATCGAGACAATGTTATTAATTCTCCTCTTGTTGGTACTGCTGTGGGAAAGTCTATATCTTCAGGCTGAGGCCAAATGCTTATGTTCTGGCTCATCATTGTCCAAGACCTCATCCCTGGAAAAGTATGTAGAAAAAGTATTTATACATCACTACTTCTTAAGTGCTCTAAATTAAAAATGAAATACTAATTATAATAATAAATTCTTCAATCAACAAACAACTGATAATAGAATGGAAAAGGATCAAATATTAGGTATTTCTTAATTTATTTATAATTTAAATAGATTATAATTGTAGATCAGAAAACTATGCAGTTCTACAATTACCAATATGCACCTTCCATACTGACCGGCAGCTCATCACAAATTTTTCACATGATATAGAACCTATAGTGATGGTAAAAAAAAAGTTCTCGAATAGGATGAGCAACACTTTTTCTAGTAATTTAATTACCTTTTTTATCATTCTTCTTCTGTCTTTTTTCACTAAACATTACAGCCTCTAAGCTGTCAAAACACTCCAAATCCATAAAGGGTTCCTTTAATTTCAATAAATTTCAATACTAGTCATTATCTAACAGTTGAAATCTCTTAGAATATGTTTATATCTAATTCGAATCCTATTTTATTAAAAAATCTGTCAAATTAAACATCTCTCCGTGGTTTGACGAGGAATGTGAGAAGGCAACAAGCACGAAGAATGAAGCACACCAAGCCATGATTCAGCGAGAGACGAGGAGGAATGTTGAAGTGTACAGGCAAAAGCAGCGAATGGAAAAACATCTCCACCAGTATAAGAAAAGACAGTGGGAGAAAAGGGAATTGGAAAAGACTGAACTCCTTAGGGGACATAAACAGTATAGAGAGTTCTTAAAAGCAGTCAATAGGAATAGAAAACCTTTTGAAACCAAATCCACTTACTGCCTGAATGAGGACGGTAAGATCATTACAAACATAGTGGATATACTCGCAGAGTGGAAGAGACATTTCTCCCAACGTCTCAACAAAGACCTCCTGGAGGATGATGATGATGATGATGAGGAGAGTCTCCATGAAGATAATTCTAGTGATCAATGTATGAAACCACCTGATGAAGAGGAGATTTTAGATTCACTAGCCAGGGTTAAAAATAATAAGGCACCAGGCGCTGACGAATTACCCGCTCAACTACTTAATATGGAGCAAGCGAGCTGGTGAAAATACTCCAGAACATTGTCATTCAGATTTGGACAGTTGAAGTAATGCCAGAAGCTTGGAATAAGTCCATAATCTGTCCAATCCATAAAAAGGGTAATCGGATGGTCTGTGACAATTATAGAGGTATTTCCTGGCTCTCTTGTGCATATAAATTGGTGTTCAACAACCTCTTTCAGCGCCTACTCCCATTTGTAGAAAAGAGCTTAGGTCCGTACCAGTGTGGTTTTTGGAAAGGACGATCCACAACCAAATATTTTGCTTACACATGATGCTTGAGAAAGGACGCGAATACGGGATTAAAATGCACCACCCATTTGTTGACTTCAAAGCAGCATATGACAGCATTCATAGGGGACAGTTGTACAAGGCAATGAGAGAATTCAACAACCCTGAGAAGTTAATTAGAATGGTTAAACTAACCATGAGAGAGGTGAGATGCATGGTGCAGATTGGGGGAGCAAGATCTGATGAATTTGTCTCAGGAAGAGGACTAAGGCAGGGGGATGCATTGGCCTGCCTCCTCTTTGATTTAGCTCTTGAAAAGGCCATTAGAGAATGTGGAATTCAAGTGGACAAAACAATATTCACCAGAACAATACAGCTTCTTGCTTAAGCTGATGACATTGGCATTGCTCTTTCCAAGCTGTCCCTGATGGATTTATAAAATTGGCTGAAGCAGCAAGAAAAATGGGGCTTGAAGTGAATGCAAAAACGACCAAATACATGGTCACAGAGGAAATCCCCAGGCTCGGAGAAATCAGGATCGGAGAATATACTTTTGGAAAAGTCCCCGAGTTTGTATATATTGGATCGCTCATAACCCAAGACAATGTTGTGGATTCCGAAATTAAACGAAGAGTCCTATCCCATTTGTGAATGGGCGAGAGCTAACAAGTTGAGCTAAATGCAGAGAAGACGAAGGCAATTTTAATAGTCTTCAATCATCTCCTTAAAACTGTTCCTATTATTCCAAGTCTGTTTCTACATGATAGTCCCATCAAATTTTACCTCACCATCAAAAACCTGAGAATAACCTTTAATCAAACACTTTCCGGGAAAAACCATGTATCCAATATCTCCTGCCGTACCCTTTCAACTTTAAAACGTTTAAATTACCTCCACCACCTATTTCCATTTGAAACTCGTAGGCTCCTCGTTACTTTGCTAATATTTCCTCATTTTGACTATAGCTGTACAGTATATGGGGGAGTCTCTGGAGATCTCGAGGCGAAATTAAAACATTTGATAAATTACTGAGTACGATTCATCTTCAGGATCCCTAGGGACGCCTCTTTTTCCCTTTTTTATGCAGAGTTGAAGTGACTTTATCCTTCCTACCATCGTAAGTATTTCCTGGCATCCTTCATCTTCCAAGTCATCCAATCCCGCCGTCCAGAATTTCCAATTGTACCAAAGTACTTGAATTTGTTTAAATTCTCTTAGATAAACTTGAAATCTTCATTACCCCTGTATACTTCGACAAAATTCACTTGAATATTTTATTTTTAAAATTATTTATGGTTTTCAATAAATAATTTTAAAAAGGAATCATAAATAAATAATTTAATATACCAATACAAAAAAAAAAAAAACCAAAAAAGCTACATATTTTTACATAAAAGAATAATTTATACTAGAAAAGATTTAATTTAGAAATAAAGTCTATAATATTTGGAGTGGCATTTGAAGAGGAAAGTAAATGCAACCTCTCTTTTCATATACACCAAAATATATAGATTTCCCAACTAGAATAAAATTCGTATATATAAAGAACAGAAGTATTATTACAATTTTAAAAATAAAAGAATAGTTTAAACACACCTGATATATAATCTATTGCAATCAAAAATCCTTTTTCACCAAGTATAAGACACCTCTTGTTTCCTAAGATTGTACAGTCTATGTGTACTGGAGTGTTTGGAAGTGGGATGTACCAAACAGTATCCCCCGTGAGAGCCAATAAGGCTATCACGCCGCCGGCCTTACGTCAGAAACCATTAGTCACATTACCCCATAAAGCGGAGCGAAGAATGCAAACAAGGTGACCTCCCACGAGGTGCATATGACCTTTTAACTCTGAACAGAAAAGGAAAAAAATCAAATTACAAGTTGAATAAAGAATTACATTAATAACACCATACTCTGAAAACACTTAACAAGATTGGCATACCAAAGAAAAGTAAATTAGTAAATCATGAACTATATAAATATTATTATTTAATTACAGTAAATAAATAACAGATGATAGTAAGTAGCCTGTGATGACATAACCTACATTGTTATAGAGTTCAGGATCAATCAAGGTTAATTTTAATAAAAAAGAACAAATTGGAAGAAGATAGTTGACTGTATCAAGTAGATTGGAGGAAGATAGTCCGGGTGGTGGTCAATAAAGGTTTCAAAATAGTAAAAAAAAAACTATTTATTGTTAACCAACATTTCGCCCCTCTTTACAGAGCTTCATCAGGGATGATAAGAACCGTTCTGATGTCAATTGACATCAGAAAGTGATTCTTTCAGCCCTGACAAAGCTCTGTAAAGTGGGGCGAAATGTTGGTTAATAATAAATAGTTTTTTTTTTACTATTTTGAAACCTTTATTGACCGCCACCCGTACTATCTTCCTCCAAAAAAACAAAGTTGGCTAAACTATACAGGTTATTTTCAGGGGCAGAACAACTAAATCCAATTACAATTTAACCTAACACAATGCAAATCAGAACTAACTCTAAATTAAAATGTAAATTTTTTTATCATTCTGGCAACTCCACTTTTTGTTGATTTCTCACAATTTACATTTACTAATTTCCAACAAAATAAACTAATGCTCCATAGTATTTGTGCTTAGGAAATTGTTTTGTAAATCTTATCAGATTTACAGACCAGAAGAAAGCCTCTCGACCTAAAGGTTTACATTATTTATCTAAGGATCAGGTCAAGCAAAACAGGGGAAATCCCCTCTGATTCTCAAAGAGATGTCTCTGCCTGATATCAAGTATTTTTGGCATTACAATAACTTGTTTAAACTTCTACTTCACTTTTCCACAAGATCTCAGGACCAAAATGGTCCCCTTTACTCGAATTCTGCAAGGATTGGAGACTGGTGCCCTTTGCTAGTATATTCATATTCCATAAAAATATCTAAAGATTGGTTCCCTCCTGTACTATGTCAATGGCGGAAGGCTGGTTCTCTTCCAGTTACCTCTTGTCAGATAAGTAGTAATTTTAGAAGCTGATCTTTTTAACAGATAGGATTCTAGCTTCCAGTGAACTAGTCTCGCCAATATCTTTCCTACTAACCTTTTTATACTTTAAAGGATTGAATATGTAGTATAAATACATAGGATCTTAATACACTAGTAACCCTTGACATGATTAGAAGTCCAATGCCAGATATGATAAGAAATCTAATGTGATTAGATGTCTGTGATGATAATTAGTCCAATTTCACCTTCACAGTCCTTGTTGAAGCTTACAACCTCAAAGACCAACATAAATGACGACTAAGGTACAACTGGAAAGAAGATAGTGGACAGTATTGACATGAATATAGAAACCAATTGGAACATGTAAGATTTAAGTGAAATAGTTGAATCATTCATGAAACCCAAGATGGACAAGAAGTGGCAGATAAGATAGTGGATCAGTCATTGCCAGACATATTTGGAGTTTAACGTGAACTGTATCTTGATGTAATACATTTTCATCTATAATTTAAACTGCCTGATTGATACACTGGTAACACAACAATGGATATCAGTTTGAAATACAACACACTAGTGATCTTAACACTGAATAATATTGATGAATCAATAGTCATTGCAGATATCTCCAACAGTGAAAAAAAAAGCTTTTAATAACAATTAGTAACAGGAATATCAGCAGACAAGGCATAGGAGTGGGTTATAACATCTAGTTTCTAAGAATGCAAGAGAACATTAACTTAAAAATAAAGGCACCTGGCATGGCAAATACTCCCAGTATAACAGAGGTCCTCTGGTGCAATAATGGCTCCTGATGCAGCAAAAGCCAATGAATGACATGGCACCAACTTTGTATTGCTAATGTGGACAGTTCATAAGCCTGTTAATACTTGGAGAAACTCAGAATTATCACAGCAATCACAAACGTAATCAGTACAGACAGAAAGACTTCAACCCAACATGGATCCAGGTCACGAATGTTTGTGCAACAGCAACCACCATTGTATTTTTGTACAGTAAACATGACCTAATGCGAGAATGATAGTTTTATTACTGCAAACATGGAGAGGCAGTCCTACATATAACTAGTCCTATATATAAATCTAGAGATAACTAGGTTTTAGCATTGGAGCAAGGTTAACTAGGTTTTCAGCATTTTTGGAACTATGTCCATTGAAACAGAAGGGAAATTCCTAACTCATGGTGTGTATTTCATTTCATGGTATGTATTTCAGTGTGTGCCGCCCTTGGAGAAGGACTGTGGAAGCTCTTTAAGTTTTAACAGATTCAAGCAGAATAATTTAAAATTACAAAAGCACTACAATCTCCACTTAGAGAGTTTCTCCAATAGGGTCAAACAATCCTTTTCTCTTCTTATGGTTTCTTAACAGGCATTAAAATGTTGTTCATCCAGATACAATACAGGATTTTAAAAATAATAATAATTGAATCATGCATCATTCAGACTCAATCACCATGGAGTGAAAAGTCTGAATATAGCTGGACAGAAAAAAAATTATGTGGAATAAATTAAATGATAACATGGGCATTAATTTGAGGTAGAAAACGGTTCAAACGCTGCTTTAAAGATATAATACTTAGACTATACACTAACTGTGTTGGCAATCAGCATAAAGCATTCTTCTAAAGAACTCAGAAGGTTGTAGAGATCAGGCTTTTATGGATTTTTATCTTTTTGATTTTTTTTTTCCAGTTCTAGAGATGAAAATGAAAAGTATAAGGACTTCACGTTTCAAGAAATCAAAGCGGAATGTGAAAGATCAAATAAAAACTAAATTACAACTACTAAAACATTATTGATGAATTCTGGAATGTAAAAAATTCAGATTAAATCAAATTCTTAAAAATACTTGTTATAGCTATACCAATATAATGTTACCTATGCCATACAAGGTTTTGTCCCATGACACAGTATGCTGCTTAGGATTGCACGATTCAAGTTCACATGGAAGACCCCACAAGAAAAAAACAACAAGGGCAAATATAAATAGAAGACTGGAATAGAAAAATGCCCTGTGATAGTAGCAATAAACTTTTGGCTCAACAGGGGGAACAATTTCTGTTTCAACATCAGTCTGCAATCTCTGATAGTCACCCATCTTCGTAACTCACCTGAAAAAAACAACAAGAAATAATAATTTTAATTGTTGATAAGTTAATGGTACATTTTCACATTAATATTTATAAGCTGTAAAATAATACTAGGGAAAGGGGGTAAGTATAGGATAGAAGGTGGTAGAGCATGTTGCATTTTGAAACATAGTAAAACATAAGAGCTCGTATCTCATATGAAGTAAATTTGCAAAAATGTCAAAATTATAGTCAATTATTTATTTGTTGGTTAACTGATTCAAATTTTGGATTGATCAAAGATAGGAATAAAATTACAAATTTAATTAGAACATCTAAAATATATTTGATATATCTTTAATTTGATGAACAGGAGTTGAAAAACAATAACAGAAGATCTAAAATTAACTAAATTAATCCTGCAAACTCATGTAAAAAAAACTAACTAACAAAAAAGCAAAAATAGTGCAGCTAATTCCAGGAACATCTAGTAACGGGATGTTAAAGGTTTTGAAGGAAATTGGTTTAATGCAAAACTAAATAAGTCATGGTCATATAAACATTATGTGTACATTGTTAATCAACTTTTCTACTATTAAGATAGCACTGAAATAATAACTCTAAACATAAAACTAGAAATAAAATCTATACATATTCCTAGTAAAGTACTCTTGTTCAAAAAGCAGAATAACTATTACTACCATAACAATGGGTATTTAAATTAAAACTATAATTCGTTTGATACTGTGTGAATTTTTTTCAAAACATCACAATGACTGGAATCATATAAATACTTCCTTCAACTGGCATTAATAACCAAAAGTTTTTACACCTTTAAACAAAAACAAACTTTCTTCAACTTAGGAAAGTTATTTTAATCTATTCTATAAAAAGGTAATAACATCTGTAAAACGTATTCAATAGGCTGTAATTCATCTGGCTTTTACAATCGATTGTATTTCTAATGAGGTGTTATTAGTTGACACTAGATTAATATGAGGAGAGTATGGACCATCATCTCCTCAATCGTATTTCTGATAGTTAATAATATTACCAGATCCTCCTCTATATACATCTCTATGTTTGCTGAGTAGAATGAATTAAGTCCAACAAGTTTTAAGGAAACTACAATTAAAAAGTTTGACTTTTCTACCCTCTGTTTTAAGGTTTATTATGTCCATTACACAGTAGTAAAAATTCTCCACTACAGTTTAAGGCACTTAATAAACATAAAAAAAAACTGACTATACAAAAGTCCAAATTGTTTAATCTTCTTTTATTGCTATGATTTAAAACACTTGATTTTTCTTCTCAAATCTAAGAAAATAAAAACATAAAAAAACTAACAAAAAAAATCATGATTATCCAAATGAATGAACGGAATATCAATATCAAAAAATTACTGTAAATAAAAACCAATATTCTATCATGAGAGAGACACTTATGCCAACATGTTAACTGAAAAGACTTAGTAAGGTGGTAATACAACTCTATTTCAGAATGAAAATATGCTTTAACTTCATTAAGGAGCAAAAAAAGAAAAATACAACTAACTTATGAAAACAAGATTGGCCTTTTTAAAAATAGTATGAATAACATCAAAGTGACAACATATGCATCACTAAAAAATTAGAAAATCAGAAAAGATAAATGAAGACCTATAGGAGTCATTGTGATGTGAAAAATGCCAAGTGCAATCTTTGATTTAGGTGAATGATATTTGGTTTATTTTTTATTGAAATAGAGATGAAATACAGCTTTCATAAGTTTCTTTTTGTACAAATCAATAAAGTAGATTATAATTATAATAAATAATACACATATCAATATTTACACAAAGGAAGCAGAAACAATATTTTCGCAGGGTTATATAAATGGTCAAGAAAATTGCGTTATCACAAAGATATTCATATTTAGATGACGTAAAATGATCACCAAGAATTACTTAAGAATTCATCACTGAGTCACTAATTTACCTTGAATAGATAACTTGGAATTAGTAAATTGAAATCTCCCTTTGAGTTTGAAATGGTTTATGAAATGTTGAGATGTCGCACGAAAGAAATTATGTCTCTCAAATTTAAAGTGTATTTGACTGAGAAAAATTACAATAAAATTGTGAATAAAAACTCTGAAGATAGAAGCACAATTAAACGGTAAAAAAAATCGAATGAGAGTTAGTAATAACGACACATTGAGTAAATTATTGTAAACATTACACCACCAGCCATCAGCTGATTTCTATCAACAACGATAACTGCCGTGCAAGAAACCTTAATACATTTAAATTTCTACATTTGAAAGGCTATTTAGTTTTGTTTGTTTTAATTTTTTTATTTGGGTCATAAATGGTTTTATCACCGCGGGATTGTAATTATAATGAGGGAGAATTGAATCTCAACTATCGAATAGAGATAATGCAGCTCGATAAGAGTTCGATTTAACAGGAACGTGATCGTGAAAATAAATGAACAGATGCTTTGTGGTTTATTTAAATAAGGAAGGAAGAAATGCCCTTGAAGGGTGAAAGTTCATTTTCAAAAAAGCCCGGGAAAGGGTGGATCGATTGAAGGGACTGGAGCTACGTCAGAGAAGCATCACGCCACCTCGGGGAGGCTCCATCATTGGCCAGTTTTTCCCACTGAAATAGGTTACATCTGCGCCCTCGCTGTCAGGTTCAGTTCTTCCTCAACCGATGTGTCAAAGAACACTTGTCAACTGATCCAGTGTATCTTACTGTACTTGTGAGTAATTACTTTTATTACTAATTACAATAACATATTCAAATGTCATCCTGTCAACTGCCCGTAAAATTATTTTTTCTGTTAATGATAAGATTTGTTGCTGTTACCGTATCGGTTTAATGTTATTTAAGTTTTATTCATTATATTTTTCCCGTCTTTTGGATAATACAATTGCTTTTCATTCTGTCATTGAGTCAAATGAAATAGAATTATAATTATTCATTCTACTTATAACAATTCATAGAACTGACATTTGTTTTATATCTTGGATTTGACTACTTGAAAATTTGATTTTGTCCCATGATTCTTTCTTACTTATTAAGGAATCCTTTTAAATTGATATCATATAATATATGTACTGTCAACATAATTTAAGTCTTTCGATTTGTATGTATTAATTAATTAATGTATTACAAATCCTGTCGTGTGTTTGATGATGATTTTCATACTAAGATCTAACCGTTAACACTAAACTACAATTGAATTACTAATGCTTATATTAATGACAGATGTAATAAAGGTAATTAATTGTTTATAACAGTACTGTCTATTCTCTTCAGATTTGTTTATTTGTTGGATATACTCCTGTTTTTCAATTATAACAGTTACCGGCTTTTTTGATAATGATTTTAATTTAATCAAAATAATCTAATATTAATATAAACTTGTCTATTGTACTAATAACCAATTATCAGTTATTGTTCGTTCGTACTTAATTAAGATTATTTTGATTACCTCTTGATATTTTTAATCTTTTTTTAATGGCGTAATATTTATACAGGTACTTTCAGTTAAAATGAGGCCGTAAGTATTTGTATTGGGACTTTTCTACTATTGATTTTGTCTAGTTCGTTACTATCAGTTGATTCTTGTAATGCAATGTATATTTTAATTGTTTATGATTATCTTATTTTGCATGATATGTTTTTATATAGTTGTTAGTGCTTGTTAATTAAAATTCTAATGTATTTGATTGATAGAAAGATGATTGTTTAGCATAATCCATAAGATGGAATATAAAAATCAAATCTTTTCTTTCTTAAGATTAATTTGTTTTGTTTTGTATGTTCTTTTATTCTTTTTTGTTCATAGTTTAATTGTTATTTTGGTTTTCCCCAAAATCTTTATGACTTAATTCAGGTCTTTTAAATATTCAATACTTCTAAAGAATTTGAACCAAGAATTTCTTGTAGCCTTACGAGAGACAATACTCATGTATTAAAAATTTGGTGCGAAAGGACATGTTACGTCTTTCATTCATTAGGTTACTAGTTCAAGTTCAAAACTGTTCGGACGTTAAATTACGTTCAGATTTAGTCCGAAATATTACGCAAATGAATCTTTTTTATAAAGTTAGATTTTTTAGAGAGTTCAGGATTCCAAGAATTCAGACAGCGATTTATGTTACACGTCGGTTGTTAGCTAAGTTAATTAAGCAAGCAATATTTAAACACTTGTGTCAGCTGTTGTATTAGATATTCTCTATTAATTAATTAACTGTGTAGACAGTTGGTAACTTTTTTAATAATTATTTTTCTACTTTCTTTTTATGCCTTTGTTTTTCATAGTTGCATATTGTTTTTCCATTATCTTATAAATTATTCTTATTTACGTAGTCTTATTGTTTAAATATTGTCAATTTTTGTTTATGTATGCTTTTGCTGGTAATTTATGTTAAAATTTTAGTTAAATCCTCTACTAATCTCACTTTTGTTTCATCCCAAACCAGAGTCCACTTAGTTTGATTATAGCAATTCAAAAGAGAAATATTGAATGCATACCTTATTTGGGAGAAATAATTTGAACGTAGATATAAGATTTCAGTAATAATATTTTACAAAAATACATCCTTGTAATTATCTCTACCTTTTATTTAGTGTTGTGTAATTATGAATAATTATTATAATTTAAAAAGTTTCTATTCATTGCGAAATCTGTGGTGTCTTGGATTAATGAGTTGAATCACTTCTCGACGAAGAACCGTTAATGATGCTCAGTAATGGACTAACTAATCAATTGATGCAAATTTATAACTGATAGTAATTTTCTTAGTCATCCATTGAAATTGTGGGCGTTAGGTGATACTAACAGATTAATGATTGCCTACAACCTCGTCGTATATCCTCTTCCAAGGTCCCTTACCTCTTGCATCACTAGTCAATATTGCCTACTGTTTACTCTTTTGCGACTCTAAATGATAATTACCCTAGGTTGTTGGTACTGATTCAACTCTATTGAAATTATACTTTTTTAAATTATACTTATATATTATTAGCAATAGCATTGGCCATCTGCCTTTCAGTTTGTATAGCTTCGTTATTCACCTTGAAGAATGTGCTTGTTTTTATTTCTTCTTTTTTTTTTTTTTTTACTATTTGTTAATAACGGTGAGAATTATTTACGTAATATTTCATTAATTCGTTGGTAAAGACATTGATTATAACCTCTTTGGGCTTTTTTAATATGCACATAAGATCCGTAAGTATCAGTCAGCAATATTTTAATATTAATTATTTGAATAATTGCTTCTCGTTAGGTCAACATTTCGTATTCCTAAAATCGCCATACTATTTTCTAACTTTAACTTTTGATCAAATTATGTTACTATACATTGGTAAAAGTTATATTTTTATACAAAACCAACCAATATTTTGAGGAAAAATAAATTAAATTAATAAATTTGATATTTCAAATTCAAATTTTTAAGTTCAGGTTCGCATTGTATAATTTCAAAATCAAATAATTCAATTGTAATTAGAAATATGTATTGAAAAAATATCTCTGGAAGTCAAACTTTATATGCCCATTTAAAGGATCGTTGACGTTAAAAAAAGTAACTACAATTGTTCAACAAGCAAGTAAACCAGTAGTGCTTTAGTTACTGAACTATTGTTCTTGTTCATCCTTATTCATAAATAACCCTATCTAGACATACGGAGTTGAGCTTTGGGACTCCACTAAATCCTCAATACTCCTTACTTTGTCACTAATCAAATCATCCCTAAAGACTTTAATATTCCATATGTAGCCGATTTAGCCCGGTCCAGGTATTAAATATTCCATTCTAAACTCCCTCACCATCCAAATCACCTTGCTTCCTCTTCTATCCCTAACAAACCTTCGTGGCGCCTTAAAAGAAGATGGCCTGGTGACCTAATGTAGAAATGTTATAATGGATAGTTTCTCAGTTACGGTACGGGAGTTACGGAGTCAGCTGTTATTTCAATGTCAGCTGACTGAGGGGATCAGCTGATCGAACGTATATAAGAGATGTACCGAATA